>NC_054836.1:14396140-14699170 GCF_018345385.1 Vulpes lagopus | reverse complement strand
ATCCCTGCATGGAGCCTGCTTCTCCCTCTGCCTGTGTCTCTGTCTCTGTCTCTCTCTCTCTGAATAAATAAATAAAATCTTAAAAAAGAAAAAGAAAAGAAAAACACTGTGAGACTCGGCTCAAAGGAAGCATAATTTTAATCCTTTCAACAAACATTTATAGCATGTTTACTGTGTGGCAAACCCTGTTTGATAATTAGGGAAGGCTTCACAAAGAATAAAGCATACGAGTTGGTCCTTAAAGGATCAAATTTTGTTTAGTGAATACAATGAGGCAGAAAGGGGCAAAGTCATGTGGATAGCAGTACAAATACACCAACAGCATTGCACAAATAACGATCACAAGTAATCAGATCACTTCATCACACCAGTTTCCAACCTCCACTTGCTTTGCAAGCTGCCCAGCAATCCTAATTATCTTGCTCAGGCTTTCTCCTCATTGTCATTTCATGCTTTTTCATCATCTTAAAACCTCCAAATTCCGCACTGTCTGTTCACTCTTAGTACATAATTTTGCTTTCCATTTCACAGGAGCTGAGTTATTATTTATTACCATCTAAAGTTACTACAACTAATTGGGTTAAGATTATTGTATAAAATAGTTACTTACAGGTATTCCTTCCTACCTGTATTATTTACACTATACATCGGTAGTGTCTAAACAAATCACCTATCATAATGAACCATTGTATAATTATGCGCCTCCTAAGTATTTCAAAGGTCCCATGCTTGATAAACATGATGAACTCAGGAATCATGGGTTGAGTAATTTTTAAAAACAATAATTTATTTATTTATTTTAGAGAGAAAGAGAATGAACAGGGGGAGGGGCAGAGGGGGAAGGAGAGAAACTCAGGCAGACTCCCTGCTGAGTGCAGAGCCCAAAACCCAACTCAATCTCACAACCCTGAGATCACAACCTGAGCCAAAATCAAACCCAATGCTTAACCAACAGAGCCGCCCAGGCATCCCAGTATTTTTGTTTGTTTGTTTGTTTAAGAAAGAGCTTTGTTAGACACATAAGAACAACAAATTTGAAAAAAAAAAGTTGGAGGATTAACAACTTCAGTCTGGTATAGCTTTTCCATGTCTGCAGAGAAGCCAGGTAAGGAGCTGACTGACTGATGGCTCTTACCACTACAGAGCACACACAGCATAAGCACTAGTTCCAAATAAAGTAAGTAAGGCCATAGTGCCAGTGAACAGCCTGAGTCTCCGAGATGAGACCAGTATTTGCTTTGTCTTGAACTGATCCCTACAAGAATGATTTTAGGGTCTTGTCACACACACACACACACACACACACACACAATTGTCTTGTCTGGAAACAGTTTCTTTCATGATATTCTCTCTTTATGCACTCAAAGTCCACACATAACAATGCAGACCCATCTGGGAAAGGTCCTCTCTTCCTAAATCTAACCAAAAAAGGGGAGGAAAAAGCCACACACATAAAATTCCCTAATTTGGCCACTGCATTCTCATAAATGGGTCTGTAGTTTTAGTGACTGGATGTCATCATTACAAAATTTAATTAGTCTCATGCAGAAGAGGAAGAAGTGCTGAGAAGTCTAAGATTTTTGTTTTTATTTTTCCAACTATGGACTCTAAACCTACAACCTTAACTGCATCTTTCTTATTTTTTGCCATGTTACAACGGAAGAAATTCCTTTCCTATTTTTTAAAAGAGTTTATTTATTTATTCATGAGAGACACAGAGAAAGAGTCAGAGACACAGGCAGAGGGAGAAGCAGGCCCCATGTGGGGAACTCAATGTGGGACTTGAACCCAGGACCCTAGGAACAGGACCTGACCCTGAAGGCAGATGCTAAACCACTGAGCCCCCCAGGTGTACCCCTCTTTCCTATTTTAAGGTCAATCTTTCCTCCTTTGTGAAGAAGTTGTCCCATCTCATCCTGAGAGAGCTAGCACTGAAGACTTTTCTTTCTCTATCTTTCAATTATTCCTTCTTTTTTTGGCTTCTTTCCCCCACCATTTAGACATGATCATTCTATCATCAGTTTACTAGCAAACAGTGATTTGCTCTTTATGTAAGCCTTTTCAGTCAACATTTTACCTTATTTGATCTCCTGCTCTTCAAAGCTCTCTGTCCCATGGATTTTGTTCATTTCTCATTACCTTCTTCCTGACTATAGAGTCCCCCTTTCTTTGTGAACTCTTTACTCCTTACTGATGCCTGAATATTAGTATTTCAGATGGTATGATCTGTATGTAGGAATTAGAATATTCTATTAGAATATAGAACTCTTAGAATGAATGAATACAGTAAAGTTGCAGGATACAAAATTTCATT
This sequence comes from Vulpes lagopus, assembly GCF_018345385.1. NCBI lineage: Eukaryota > Metazoa > Chordata > Mammalia > Carnivora > Canidae > Vulpes > Vulpes lagopus. The sequence continues at coordinate 14,696,856 of NC_054836.1, read as the reverse complement.
TCTATACAGTAAGGAGAGACAATCTTAAAAAGAAATTAAGGAAAGAATCCCATCTACAATAATATCAAAAATATTATGCTTAAGAATAAACTTAACCAAGTTGTGGTTACAACTTGCATCTTACTGATGCAAAAAATTAAAGAAGAAACAAAGAAATGGAAATACATCTCCTATTCATGGATACGAAGATGATATTCTTAAAATGTCCATACTACCCAAAGTTATATGCAGGTTCAAATCAATCCTATCAAAATGCCAATGGCATTGTTCACAGAAATAGCTAAAACAATCTTAAAATTCTTATGGAACCATAAAAGATCCTGAATAGCAAAAGCAATCTTAAGAAATAAAAACAAAGCTGTAGGCATTAGACTTCCTGATTTCAAAATATATTATAAGGCAATAGTAACTAATACTGCATTGTCATAAAAACAGATATAGAGATGAATGAAACAGAACAGACAGCTCAAAAATAAAACCATGCATATATAGTCAACTGATCTATCATGGTCAAGGGTGTCAAAAATATAAAATGAGGGCACCTGGGTGGCTTAGTGGTTGAGTGTCTGCCTTTGGGTTAGGTCATAATCCTGGGGTCCCAGGATTGAGTCCCACATTGGGCTCCCTGCAAGGAGGCTGCTTCTCCCTCTGCCTGTGTCTCTGCCTATCTCTGTGTGTGTGTGTGTGTGTGTGTGTGTGTGTGTGTGTGTGTGTCTTGTGAATAAATAATCTTGAAAACAACAGATAAAATCTTTTAAAATATATATATATATATATAATGAGAAAAAAGATGGTCTCTTCAAGAAATGGTGCTAGAGGTGGGGCTCAGTTGGGAAGGCACACAACTTTTGATCTTCAGGGTCATGAGTTTGAGCCCCACGTAGAGTGTAGAGATTACTCAAATAAATAAAACTTAAAAAAAACAATAAACAATAAATGGTGCTGGGAAAACTAGGTATCGACTGGCAAAAGAAAAAAAAAAAGAAGAAATTTGACTTTTATCCTACACCATATGCAAAATAAATTCAAAATGACTTAACTATTTAACTGTAAGACCTGAAATTACAAAATTCTTACAAGAAGACATAGGTGAAAATCTTTATGACATTGAACTTAGTTAGCAATGATTTTTCTTGGATATGACATCAAAAGCCCAAACAACAAAAGTAAAATTAGACAAATATCAAGCTGAAATTTTTTTCCTGGAAAGGAAATAATCAACAGAGCGAAAAAATTTTCTAATGAATGGGAAAAAATATTTGGAAGCCATTCATCTGATAAATAATTAATAATAAATATACATGGAACTCCTACGATTTGATAGAAAAAAAAACTTGTTTTAAAATGGGCCAAGGACTTCAATAGACATTTCTCCAAAGAAGATATACAAATGGCCAATAGGTACATGAAACAATGTTCAAGATCACTCATCATCAGAGAAATGCAAATGGAAATTGCAATGATATCTGCCTTCAGCTCAGGTCATGATTCCAGGGTCCTGGTATCAAGCCCTGAGTTGGGCTCCCTGCTCATCAGAGAGCCTACTTCTCCCTCTCCCTCTGTTTCTTCCCCTGCTTGTGTGCTTGCATGCATGCACTGTCTCTCTATTAAATAAATAAAATATTTAAAAAAAAGAGAGAGACACAATGAGTTATCACCTCACATGTTAACATGGCAATAACTACATCAACAACATAAACACATGCAGAAAACTGAAAGTAAAGCATGTTGACCAAGATAGGGAGAAACCAGAACCCTTGTGTTGGTGGGAATGTAAAATAGTATAGCCTCTATAAAACAGCATGGAGGTTCCTCAGAAAATTAAAACTATTTAGAACTATCTAAAAACAGAATATGATCCAGTAACTCTGCTTCTAGGTATACATCCATAAGAATTTACACCAGAATCTCGAAGAAATTTCTATGCTCATTGTTCATTATTCACAATAGCCAAAGTATGGAAACAATATAAATGTCTATCAATGGAGAAAATGTATATACATAATTACTTTTTTTTTAATTTTATTTACTTCTGATAGTCACACACACACACAGAGAGAGAGAGAGAGAGAGAGAGAGGCAGAGACACAGGCAGAGAGAGAAGCAGGCTCCATGCACCGGGAGCCCGACGTGGGATTCGATCTCGGGTCTCCAGTATTGTGCCCTGGGCCAAAGGCAGGCGCCAAACTGCTGCGCCACCCAGGGATCCCCATAATTACTTTGAAGGATAAAAAAATAATGGAATTTCATTCTGATAAACAGTGAGGAAAGAGCAATCGATATCATTTCAACCTTGTAACAGTAGTTTGAAATTGCTCCAAGAGAGAATACATGTAATTTTTTTTCAAAATGTGTCTTACTAAAGACACATTTATGTGAGTCAACTCAGTGCCGGTTGATTGTATATAAAATGCAATAAAGAAAATTATTATTTTTTTTTAATTTTTTTTTTAATTTTTATTTATTTATGATAGTCACAGAGAGAGAGAGAGAGAGGCAGAGACACAGGCAGAGGGAGAAGCAGGCTCCATGCACCGGGAGCCCGATGTGGGATTCGATCCTGGGTCTCCAGGATCGCGCCCTGGGCCAAAGGCAGGCGCCAAACCGCTGCGCCACCCAGGGATCCCATAATGCAATAAAGAAAATTATATTTAATTCTGGAATGGTGCTCCATATACGGTATCTTGAAAATCCAAAGAATAGCACATGTACCTGTAGCATAATATAACTAGTAGAGTTTGCCTTAACTGCTTTGTACCCTGGAACTTCCAAGGTAGATAATAGGTTCATAGCAAATAACAAGCTAAGAGCTCAAACTATAATATGCATAATTTATATTTAGATTTTAACTAATTATAAATAATAGGGTCTTTGCCACTAAGTGAACACAACATTCACCCTCTTAAATTCCCTTTAAAAGCAAAAAGTTGTCATGATTAAATTGACTCTGAAGGTTTAAAACATCTCTTGGTTCTAGTAGTTCAAATTCAATTTATGAGTACTTGAGAGTCAAAAAATGTTTAAGACTAATCATTAGATCACTTTACCAAATTGTATAGTAAGCACTGAGAAGAAAATTGAAAAGAGTTGAGAAGTAGTTAAATGGGCAAATCACATACCATTATAGTGGGTCCTGTGACTATCTCAAGAGGCATGGTGTAACTTGCTACTTGAAAGCTTTCATCTCTAACCATTCTCTAGGAACTCTATATTTCTGTTAGGATGCACTTCTTAATGATAGGGTTAATACAGGTACATAGTTTACGGCCTGTTAGTATTAATTGCCAAAGCATTTTAGTGCTGGATAGCAAACCGGGGTATGGTGCAGAAATTTGAAATATTCCACCTGCACCCCCGGACAAGAGACAACCCCAAAGATAGCCTCAGAGCCTATCCTGAATCCTCCTGACAAGTCTTTAGGGCTTTCTTTGACAGAGAACTCCAAAGGGACCTAGCAGGGCAGAGACCAAAGAAATGTAAAGATTAGTGGATATTTGAAGATTCAAGCTAAAGCAAATGTAGTGTTTTCATAATCCTGCCTAGGGCCATACTTCTGGTTATTAGTGCTTGTCAGGATGTTCCAATTCTCTCAAACATTTCTTTGGGACTGTTTTATTTTTGTTTTTGTTTTTGTTTTTAATGTTATAGGAAGCAGTAACAATTTCAGATGTCACTCAGTGTGTTTCTATTTCTGTTCCCAAGGTTGATAATAACTGGAATGCATAAAAGGCTGTGCTAACAATTGACTTGAGGGAGTACTAACCTTGCATATTTGAAACAGAAACTGGCAAGAAATTTCAGTTAGCATGGGTTAATTTTTTTGGGGGGTGATAAACATTGTATCTTCTACCTAATTCCATTCACTATCAAAGGGATGGCTCCTTACTTATGCTCTTACAAACTCAGAATTATCTCTGAATTCCTGCTGTGAATTTGATAGGAAGATTAGTTTGAAAAGGAAAATAAGGAAGAAGATAGAGGCATAGAATAGGATGAGTCCTTTTCCTATTCTACCTGCTATTTTGGGTTTTCTTTGTTTCTTCTATTCTGGGGAAATTATGATTGAGACAGGAGAGTAGCTCCAAAGATACTCCCCACAAATATTAACATGTGAGGATATTTAATATTATTATATCTAACTGGAATGAGGGTAAACTGATGGCTGTGTAGATTATACAACTGTGTAGAAAATGTTATCAGGCCACAGAAAGGGCTGGACACTCTGCCTGGACACTCTCAAAGAAGGAGACTTCTCTGAGAAGACTCTGGAAACTGTAAAGAGAGTAATAGTTTTATCAGTGAGTCCCATAAGAGGTGCTACAGAGTCTCCTCATGGCTATGCCAGTGGTATTTAATGAATAGCTAAAGCTATGTGAAGGTAGTGATTGTCCAGACACTGGAAAGGCCAGAGCCCTAGCGGCAGTCATATTTTTATTGCAATGTGTCAAACAAGTACTTGTATGTGTCATGGTATGTAAAAGGAAGAGAAGCCCTAATTTAATGAGCTGAATTGTTCATTCAATAAGGAGATACTATCAAACTCTGTAATAATAAATTGGCAATAATAAATAATAAAAAAGCAATGAAACATACTTCTCGCCCAAATATGAGCCCGAAAAATAAATGGCCATCTAATATTATAATAAGCATGTGGGGTAAACTCCACCAAGAAAAGGAATCATATCTGCTTTCAATAAATAGATAGATGATAGATAGATGATAGATAGATGATAGAGAGTTATTCACAGTCTAGTTTCATGGGGTCTCAGTTACACTTCATCTATTCAACAGGATATTATTACACATGAGAGCTCTGCAAAATCACAGATGCTTGGCAAAAAGTCTTCACTATTTTAATGTAAAATGTGAAGCATCTACAGACAGAGTCATGGGGTGCGAAAAGACATACGGTGAGGGTCAAAGCACAGCTCCGAACACCTTCCACTTGGCAGGATGCTGCCCATAGTTTGGCAGTTAAGAAGCCTACAGCAACTTGGTTGCATTACAATTTATTTTGTTTAAAACTTCCTATCCCATGGGAAGAAAAAAGTGACAGGATAAGGAGGCAAGAGTGATGCTGTGCTACAGCCAAGAGAACCCTATGCACATGAGCTGAGGCCTGAAAGAAAGGAGCTGTTAAAAGGGGAATCAAAACTGGTCCAGCAGGTGATTTCATGGAAATGCACTATACAGGACATTACCTCTCCATGGATTTCCTGTGTATTTCTCATGCCACTGTATGTGAATCTTGAATGTTTTTGGTATGAACAAATGGATTTGTCTTTCTCTAGTGACTTGGGAAGACTCTGAAATTAGGGAGGATTGCATGCTTTGTAGGAAATTATTAAATATTGGTAAACTATTCAAGTACATTGAAATGGTTCATAAAGATGAACTAACCAATGTAAAGACCAAAATGTCATTTTATTTTTTTAAGATTTTATTTACTTAGTAGATAGAGAAAGATAGCTCATGAGCAGGGAGATAGGCAGAAGGAGAGAAGGAAAAGCCCAATGTGGGGCTCCATCCCAGGATTCTGGGATCATGACATGAGCCAAAGGCAGATGCTTCAATGACTAAGCCACCCAGGTGCCCCCAAAATGTCATTTTAAGTATTTGTTTATTGGAACTTCATAATTGATATTTTTTTAAATCTACATCATCAATAATGCAGAGTTTTCAAGGAATTTTACTCTGAGGTAGAGGAATAATAATCTGTTCCTGTCAAGATATACTGAGTGTTGTGTTCAGGGAGGGAAGACGTCTATCAACTTATCACATTTTCTCACTAGAGACTTAAACACAAGGCTTTAGTTTCTTCAGTTTGGTATTTAAACAAATTGAGCCAATCAAGCTTGCTAGTGAGAAAGAATCATAGTGGGGACATATTACACTGTTCATTGTTGAACATTTGAAGCAATATCTAAAGCGGCCACCACTCACCTATCCAAATATTCAAGATAGGGTGATAGAACCAGCATAGGAGTTCTAGTAAATGAGGGAACATATCCCTATCAAATTATTATAGTGCTTTCTTTTGTGATAGACAGATAGTGTCTATGGATTCAAAAGTGACACCTACAGATAGGGCTAACTTCTCTCTATGTCACTAATGCCAAAAATCTGGGGATTTTTCCCAGTTATTTTTTTCTCTTAGAGTATGTGAGATTTGCCTTAATATTAACATGGATTAAGGTGGTCTATTATTTAAAATAATAGGTTCTCCTGGGTAACATTGACATTTTCACAATATTAATTCTGCCAATCCGTGAGCATGCAATATTTTTCCATCTCTTTGTGTCCACCTAAATTTCTTTCAGAAGTGTTCTATAGTTTTTAGAGTATAGATCCTTTACCTCTTTGGTTAGGTTTATTCCTAGGTATCTTATGCTTTTGGGTGCAATTGTAAATGGAATTGACTCCTTAATTTATCTTTCTTCAGTCTCATTGTTAGTGTATAGAAATGCCACTGACTTCTGGGCATTGATTTTGTATCCTACAAATTATTTTAAAATTTGTGTGGAATCAGAAAAGACCCCGAATAGCCAAAAGAAAACCATAGCTGGGGGCATCACAATGCCAGATTTCAGGTTGTACTACAAAGCTGTGGTCATCAAGACAGTGTGGTACTGGCAAAAAAACAGACACATAGATCAATGGAACAGAATAGAGAATCCAGAAGTGGACCCTCAACTCTATAGTCAACTAATATTCGACAAAGCAGGAAAGACTATCCACTGGAAAAAAAGCAGTCTCTTAAATAAACATTGGACATCCACTTGCAGAAGAATGAAACTAGACCATTCTCTTACACCATACACACAAAGATAAACTCAAAATGGATGAAAGATCTTTTTTTTTTTTTTTTTTGGATGAAAGATCTAAATGTGAGACAAGAGTCCATCAAAATCCTAGAGGAGAACACAGGCAACACCCTTTTTGAACTCGGCCACAGTAGTTTCTTGCAAAATACATCCACGAAGGCAAAAGAAACAAAAGCAAAAATGAACTATTGGGACTTCATCAAGATAAGAAGCTTTTGAACAGCAAAGGATACAGTCAACAAAACTCAAGACAACCTACAGAATGGGAGAAGATATTTGCAAGTGACATATCAGATAAAGGGCTAGTTTCCAAGATCTATAAAGAACTTCTTAAACTCAACAGCAAAGAAACAAACAATCCAATCATGAAATGGGCAAAAGACATGAACAGAAATCTCACAGAGTAAGACATGGACATGGCCAACATGCACATGAGAAAATGCTCTGCATCACTTGCCATCAGGGAAATACAAATCAAAACCACAATGAGATACCACCTCACACCAGTGAGAATGGGGAAGATTAACAAGGCAGGAAACCACAAATGTCAGAGAGGATGCGGAGAAAAGGGAACCCTCTTACACTGTTGGTGGGAATGTGAACTGGTGCAGCCACTCTGGAAAACTGTGTGGAGGTTCCCCAAAGAGTTAAAAATAGACCTGCCCTACGACCCAGCAATTGCACTTCTGGCGATTTACCCCAAAGATACAGATGCAATGAAACACCGGGACACCTGCACCCCGATGTTTCTAGCAGCAATGGCCACAATAGCCAAACTGTGGAAGGAGCCTCGGTGTCCATCGAAAGATGAATGGATAAAGAAGATGTGGTTTATGTATACAATGGAATATTACTCAGCAATTAGAAACGACAAATACCCACCATTTGCTTTGACATGGATGGAACTGAAGGGTATTATGCTGAGTGAAGTAAGTCAATCAGAGAAGGACAAACATTATACGTTCTCATTTATTTAGGGAATATAAATAATAGTGAAAGGGAATAGAAGGGAAGGGAGAAGAAATGGGTAGGAAATATCACAAAGGGAGACAGAACATAAAGACTCCTAACTCTGGGAAATGAACTAGGGGTGGTGGAAGGGGAGGAGGGCGGGGGATGGAGGGGAATGGGTGATGGACACTGAGGGGGGCACTTGACAGGATGAGCACTGGGTGTTATTCTGTATGTTGGCAAATTGAACACCAATAAAAAATAAATTTATTAAATAAATAAATAAATAAATAAATAAATAAAATAATAGGTTCTCCTTCTAGTTTCTTTCTCCAACTACTGTTTTCTTCTTAATTTTGCTTTGCTTTACCTACAAGTGGTACCCCAGGTTCTTTGTCACTAAGGAGCAAAAAAAAGTAAACACTAACAAGAGTTAAGTATTTCTCTGACATCTTGCCCTTACCCAGAATTAAGAAAGTAACCTATAAGCTTCCTTTCAAAGAAGACACTCCTGATCCAGACATGTTCCTTTTAGGAAAGTACAGAGAACACTGACTCACAGATCAACACTGGATCACATATATGTGTCGTTCAGTAATCATTCAAAACAAAAGTATGCAAATATATTTAAATTAGATTTTCATAAACAACTTGGAACTTTTGGAAAAATAAAACGAAACAACAAATATCTAAAATATGGCCTGACAAGACTCTCTGTTCTTCCAATTTGAGTACAGAAGGAAGGAAAAGTATTTTCTACATAAATGGGGGCCCCATACTGCGCAGATGCTAGCAGTCCACCATCATGCAAAAGTCAGAAATCACACTGGTAGATTCAATGCTCCATTTTCAAGTATACTATTCACCAGCTAGAGATTTTCTTTATAGTGAGTACTAGCTTTCTAATTCCCACGTTTCTTCTCTCTTAATTGCTCACAGGAGCATGACTAATTTAAAATTACCTTTCTCTGATAAAATCTTATTACTCCCAGGATAAAATACTGAAATAACTATATTTTTATTTAAAAAAGAATTTGTGCAATAATAAATTATTTCTATACAACGTAACATCCCGGATTTTTTCCTGTGAAGAAGCATAGCAATCAAAATCTAACATTTTATAGAAGAAACATGTTCCAAAGTGGAATTTAAAAAGCTCTAAATTTTACATGACCTTTCCATAGTCTTGGACTGTAGTTTGAAACACATAATAATTTTAGCTCCCTAATGGTGGACAAGAAATGCAGCTCTTAAAAGAGAGCTTTATAAGATGTAACTCTTCACAGCTGAGATATCTGCTTTTACTGTTTTGTGTGGAAGACTAAAGCAAGCAATACTAATGAAAATTTTGTTTTTCTGGAGCATAGTGAGAAAGCCCTATTAAACACTTTTGTGGAGACTATATTTTCAGTAAGCAGATATTTCCCAGTCAGTGTAGAGGTTTCTCAAGCTTTCGCAAGTTTGTTTTTTTTTTAAACTCTAAGAACCCTTTTGTCCCCCTCAGGAAATTTTCTGTTGCCTATTAAAAAAAGGAAGAGAAAGAGAATCTCCATACAAAAAAAGAATTAGTAAACTACCAGCTTTGGCTTAACATTTAAATATAGATTTACATTTTTTCCAGGTAATATCATTCTGATGACTAAGTATTTGATGAGCACTATCATGAAGAAGCATTGAACGTGAATTCAGGCAACAAATGTCCTGCTCTGTTTGTTAAAAGCTATACAACCTTGAGCAATGTCCCTTAACCTCTGAACTTGAATCATGAGATTCAATTAGAACTAATTTTGTTCAGGTGGCCTATAATCTGGTTGGGAAGTAAAAGAGATATATGTAGAAAATAAATTAAAAATAGTAAATATAATCCTAACCTAAGGATTTGGTGTTTAAATTGGGGCTGAGAACAAATTTGGAAAGTGCAACTCAATAACATTGTATATGGGAAATTAAATGAAAGTCTTCTTTCCCATGAGATTTGGAAAAACGTATTGACATTAATTGAAACTAGATTAACCCAAAAGGAACTCCCCATTTGTGTAGCGGTATACTGGTTTGGGTTTGAGATATACTAAGTTTGCCAGGAGAAAATATTTATCCTATGGGCAGCTGGGCTTATGTGCCTGGAATTTGAGAGGTTCAGCTTGGAGACAAATTTTTTGGTTCAAGAGTTGGAACAATGAAATTGAGTATGGCTTACATTTAAAGAATGATCAAGAATCCAAAGTAAAGACTTTAAGATAAATGCTGTATTAAGTGAATGAAAGGAGTGGTAAAGAGAAGGCAAAGAATCAGAAAAGTGCTATCTACACTGCAGAACTAAGACTGAAAACTAAAATGCCACTACTATAGGAGATGGGAAAAAATTCTGACACTAGAGGACAACATTGAGAAAGAAATTTTAGTAACAGAACAAACTTTTTAGGGGAAACCTCAAATAATAATACTTAATAATAATACTTAATAATAAATAAGTACCTTGTGGAAGTAGCAGGATGAATTCTCATAATCTAGGAGTTCAGCAGGGAAATGAAGGGAAAAAATCTTCATAGTGAGAAACGTGGCTGAGCTAGGTAAAAACAGGCACTATGAGAGAAACTTGACCAGGTTCAAAGGTAAAAAGGAAATAGTCTTTAGGAGAGAATACTTCAGAATGAGAGGTTAACCCTGGGATGTACTCATGAGGTGGAAATGGGAAAAAACATAGGAGTTTACCTGGAAGAGAAAGAAAATCTTTTTCTCTTAGGCTGAGTAGAATTCTGTGAGGAGCGTTCTGAGGGCACAGTGGGCATACAAGAGGGAAATTAAGCCAGGTCTCAATATTTCTCCTCAAGTAGAGGATAAGATAGATCATCAGGTGAGAACATGGAAAGCAAGAGACTAAAAGCTAATGAGAATCGAGTTTACCCTTCGGCTGTAAAGGCTGTGTGGGAATCATTGAATGATTAAGATAAAAAAAATTGGGCAGCCCTGGTGGCTCAGCGGTTTAGCACCGCCTTCAGCCCGGGGCCTGATCCTGAAGACCTGGGATCGAGTCCCATGTCGGGCTTCCTTCATGGAGCCTGCCTCTCCCTCTGCCTGTGTCTCTGCCTGCCTCTCTCTCTCTCTGTCTCTCATGAATAAATAAATACAACCTTTAAAAAAAAAATTGTGAGCATCGGTGAAGACCTGGTGAGAAATGCATGTCAATAATCTGTGTTTTTCAGGTCAGCCCAGACTCTGTTTTTCTCAGGATTGATTTGAAACTCACTAGCATGAGCAGATACAGTCTGCTGCTTGTAGAAAGCAAGGCCTGACTGAAATTCTCAGGGAATGGCTAGCATACTGGGAGTATTTTGTCCCTTTTGGGTTCCAATAGATTGATTTTATACTGATTTGGGGTGGGCCTTCAAAATTCCTTTTTTTTGCCAAAATAAAGAATTGTATATATTAAATAATTATATGTATAAAAACACCATGGTTCATTCTTTGGTATTTTTATTGATTGATTGATTGATTGATTGATATTTTAGAAACTCGTCGTGTACATGCAATCAGGAAAGATTGCCCAAGACTTGTAATTTAGCAAAAGAGAGCAGTGGGTATCATTTTTGTGGAGTGGTAGGAGTTGTTTAGTGGATTTTCTGGGGATTATCTCACTCAATAGGTATGAGAACCTTTAATTCATTTTCTTTTTTAAAAAATTTTCTTTATTTATTTGAGAGAGAGTGAGCCTGTCCAAGTGTGTGTGTTGGGGGGTGGGTGGGCTGAGGGACAGACTCTTTAAGCCGACTCCCCACTGAGAATGGAGCCCCACCTAAGGGCTCCATCTCAAGACCTAAGAGATCACCAGCTGAGCAGAAACCAAGAGTCCTGTTTAACCTACTGAGCCACCCAGGTGCCCCTAGTTCATTTTCTCTTAACCAGATTATTGCAGGAGTTGAAGTTTACTTGTACAAAGCTGATTTTCATGGAAATAATTCTTGTTCATAAAAATATAAATATATTTCATCTGCTACAATTGATTTTCCAGTTCTAGAAAACATGACATTTTATTGCATTATAGCTTATTAGTTTTACGTTTATTAGCAGACTTATTTAACCTTTCCAACTACTTATATATTTAACTTTCTCCTTTGAATCATTTTAACATCTTACTGAGTCTCTCAATTTATTTGCTACTATCAGCCACACTTTCTAAATATTACAATGCTTCAAAATATTTAAAAATTGCAGAAATATATATTATATATTACACATATATAATTGTACATACATATAATTTCATCTTGGAGAGCTTTTATGGAAGAACTCAGATGACTTGCATGGCTTGAAGTCTTGTGAAAATGTGCCTCCTTTCATAGACGATGCTAACAGTACTTGCCAGTCACAGAACTGTTTTTTTTTCTTTTTTTTTTAATAACTGTTTAATAAAACTGAGGCCTCTTATCTCGCTTTTATCTCATACAAGATGGGCAAACATTGAAAGTAATTATTTGGAAACTTTGATATGGCCACGGCACTCAGCCCCATATGACTTTTATTATATTATTTTTAAATAAAATAATTAATTGGCTAAAATGTTTATAAAATTAATTGATTTTGTCATATTTTTCAAAGTATCATTCCATACAAGACTGAAAATCAGATAAACCAACTACCCGTTCTTCACTGTACCAGAGATGAATGAGGTTTCAACCTGATTTATATCATCTAAAACTTTCATACGTTCTTCTAAACAACTTACTCATGACTGGATAAAATATAAGGTGTTTTAGGAATGAACGGTATGATTCTCCCATCAATGATAAAAGGCATAGTACTATAGGCATATCTCAAATATAAGGAACTGAACAAAAGAGAAATATTGATTCAATAGATGAAAAAAGAAGAAAGAAACTGAGACCTATCTGGATTATAATCTAGGAGATTAGGAAGAGACCATATAGTAACAAAAATCATGTTTATCTAGAACCAAGTGCTCTTGCTTTGAGCCCTAAATCCAAAAGATTTGTTGCCAAATTTCAGCACTATCTATTCTACTATGGCATGATATATCTGTTCTTATAAAATTGTCTGTTTTCAAAACTCTAGTTACAAAAACAGTTAGGACTGAAACTATTCAAGACTGTTCATTACTGTTCCCTTCCTCCATGCTGCCAAAAAGAATATCCAGTCCGATTTTCTTTTTCCTTCCCTAAATTAAAGAAGAATAATTATGCCTGCAGAGTACTGCCAGATACATTTAGATAATAAAGAATCTGGGGCAGAGAAAAAACAAAAAACAAACACTCAGAGCCCATAGAGGAGCAAGTTTCTGAGGAATATTGTAGGTCTGCAATGTTGGAAGAAGAAAGACTTTTACTAGCACTGTGTCTGAAAACCCTTCACTTTTTAAAAACATGTAAATAAAGCTTTTAAACTATTTGATACAGCCTGATTTTTGGACTCTATTCCTTTGGTCATCACACTGCTTTCAGATTGAACCAGTGACTCAAGGATTTATAAGAGTAGTTTTCATTTAAGAAGAATTTTACATCAGCAATAACTAAATTTTTCTCAACATGAAGTCCCACTAATAAAGGGTTTTATCTATTAAACCTTGAGTATTTTGTCAATGTTACTTTAGAATCATAAATTGGCTCATCAGAGATAATGGTGGTAATTTATTTGCACTTCAATCTCCACTTTCAGAAGCATTTAAACTGTACTATCACCTCTGACTTTGATTTTGGAATTTTGCTTATAGCAGAGTTCATAGCTATCAAAAGAACAGAAACAAAATCTGTGTTGTACACTATAAAGCCTCTGAGTACCCGGTCACTCAGTGCTCTGCACACAGGCAGTGGGACTACCTATAAAGCCAATAATGCTCCCAACTTAAAAAGTAAATCATTTTAGATTTACATTGAGCTCTACAATATTTGACACTAGGAGAAATGCCTAGTTTTAGAAAAGGTTTTGTGATTTAAAAAAAAAAAAATGCTGCCTTGGGATGGAGTCAGGCCAAAAAGGTTGTGAAGAGATCAAGTCAGATTAATGCTAAGAAAGGCCTGAATGCCAGTCAGAAGGGTATTTCGATAATCCAGATGTGAGAAGTAAAGACCCATGTAATAGTGGTGTTTGTATGAATGGCCTAGAAGGGGGAAGCTTTTCAAAATCTCATGGTAAAGAATAGCAAGTAATTGACTAATGATTACAGTCAAAGCCTAGAAAAAAAATTTAAGCAATGCAAATATTGTGGCCTGAAAAATGAGGAAAACGGTGGCCCGCTGAGAGACATTTTTTGTTTAGATCAGATTCTTCCTATAAGCTTCCTTTTTGGTATTCCATACCTACATATCTAAAATGAAGGAACACTATAAAATTATGCAATACTTTTTTAATAGAAATGACTTATAATTTAAGTTCCAAATTTTAAAAGAGCAAATAATAAGACCACTAAAAATATTCACTACTGCATAAAGAAGCAAAAATTGATTGAACAATAGTAGTAGTCATGGTTACCTGCATTCCATCACCACACTATGATTATACAATTCATTTCTATGGATAACACAATTACAGTTTAACATAATACAAATTAATCTTGTAACAAAGATACAAAAAAATAACAAAAACCCACAGAAACTATTTAAATCAACAAAGCCCACAGCTTCTTAATATAAACTTGCATTCCTTGTGTGAGTAATTCAACTGTTCTATATGCATCCCCTTAATTTTATCATCACACTTCATATAAATAATGACTAAATTATTCATGGGAGCCCAAGGTACAAAAAGTATTTTTCTGAAAAGATATCACCAAATTCAGAAGAGAAACATGACCTATTTATAGATCATTTAATTTTTATTTATTTGCTTTTCCTGATACATTTTAAAATCTTTAAACATTTATTACTAGTGCCAAGTCTACCAATCTTTGCCTACCATAAAAATAAATTTTGATTTCTTTAATATCCTTTAAGTTATTCAGTACTACTTTTTAATATTATATTGTGAAGTTCCTCTTATCTTGTTAGTTACTTAACAAGCTGAACATACAAATTTATGCACAATGGCTATTCAGAGTTGCTCCTCCTAAGACTATAATAGTCACAGGTAGTCAGAATGGACTCTACTACATGTTTAAACATAATTGATATAATTGAATTGGCACCGTAAAGAGATGGGTATTCATCTACATGATTGATATTGTGGCTATGAAAACATGACACTATTTATAAGGTGAATAATTGCACTGAATTTGTGAAGCTTAACAGAAGAGGCAGCATGAAGTGCTCAACAGAGCACCGGGCTTTGAATTTGAAAATTTAGATTCCATTCTGAGTCCGACTCCCATTTGACTTCAGGCAAGA
The DNA here is from genome assembly GCF_018345385.1 of Vulpes lagopus. Classification (NCBI taxonomy): domain Eukaryota; kingdom Metazoa; phylum Chordata; class Mammalia; order Carnivora; family Canidae; genus Vulpes; species Vulpes lagopus. Next base: position 14,681,747 of record NC_054836.1, on the reverse strand, counting down.
TAACTTATTGGAGTCTGGTTTCTTCAACAGCAAATTGAGGAGTTGATGCTAAATGACTCCTTCTGGCACTAAAACATGATGACCCAAAAGTAACTCTGGGTGCTAGTTACATAGCTCTTCAGTTTCTAGGAATTTCCTGTAAAAATTCTGTGACAATCTTTTCTCTGTCAATTTTTCTTGGCTCTCAAGTGCATTGGGAAGTTTCAGATCACAAATGATCCCTCTGAGCATTGTGAATCTGGCAAAGTGCAGCATACTCTTCCAAAATATCTGGACAATGTCCAGCAAAACAACTAAAGGGATTGTTTGGGATTTCCAAAATAAAACATGGGCTATGCTAGAATTGAGATCATCTGGTCCTGGACCAGCCATCCTTCCTATCACATCAGCCTCTTGCTGCTCCCCTCACACTTAGTAGAAAGTGGAAAATGATGCATCCCTGCACAGTATGAAGTAGTAAGGAGTAAGAGTAAGTAAGAGTAAGTAGTCCTCTCCAATTTCATCTAAGTGAGCCTAGGTAGAGCAGAGAAGTAAGAAATTATCTCTTTTCTTTTCTGTGTGTTTCCAGAGTATGAGGTTCTGTTGGAAGGACATGTCTCTCCTAGTCCCTTCCCTACCCAGGACCCCTATAGAGCTAGACTGAAGCAGTTAACTCAATTCACGGAGAGGGTCTTCAGAGGACCAGAAGAGAACAGAACTAGCCATAGGATCCTGTAAAGTGCTCTATGAGCTACTATCTATGGAATCTTACTTTCCACTCACTTGATTTCCACACGCTCAGTTACTGTGTTAGCAATAGAAGATCACTCCCTCTATAGGGCTTAATAACTAAAAATGAGGAAAGGTCTTTTACAAGATATATGTGTTGCTTTCTTCAATTTATATTGTGTATATTATAGCTTTTTTAGGTTCTTAGTAAATATTTGTCAAATGAATGAGCAAATGTGTTTGTACTGTTAGCATTACAGAGCTAATAGCCTGTGCTGAAGAAAAGCTCCTAGTCCCCTTTATGGCAACAACCATATTTCCACTAATGTTTTCTTTATCAAGCCTTTATCATTTATTATGATATATGGGACTAATAGAACACTAAGTAGTATACTCAGTTTATGTTACAAATAGTAGATAAAAAGGTAACTGTGGGGCATCTGGATAGTTCAGTCAGTTAAGTGTCTGACTCTTGATTTCAGCTCAGGTCATGAAATCAAGCCCTGAGAGGGGTTCTGCGCTGAGTGTGGAGCCTGCCTAAGAGTCTCTCCCTCTCTCTCCCTCTGCCCCTCATTGCCCCCCAAAACTAGGTTACTGTGACTAAAAATAAGAACATGTGATGTGACCACTACTGATATGAAAAGAATTTGAAGAATTAATGATTTCATAATTAGAAATGATAGTCTTGCCTAAAGGTAAAATAAATGTTAACAATGCATCTTTCCTCAAGTCAGACACTGATCATTATAGTATTTAAAACTATATTTTAAGACAGTATATTTTAAATCCAGGTAACGACTACCCAGAAAACTGACCTACATTTGTAATTGTGTCATATATATGAAAACATCTTGAATTAGGACAGAAGCAGTGAAAGGATATGCAGTAACAACTGCTGCAGACCTTTTGGCCAACTCTTGGGACAACCAGATTGTGTTAAATAACCAATGCCATGCCAAGAGTCTTCCAGAATCTTGGATTCTTTCTTAGCAAATAACCTATTTCTCACTTTTACTCAAGGAAATTATGAAAATATTGAATAAACAGGGGATTTCTCATTTATGCATTGAGTTAAAAAGACATTTTAATGTTACATATCACTGAGAGGTGAAACAAAAAATCTAGTTGTTAACAAATTTTCAAAGGGACTGGATTAAGTAGAATATTATTATGTGCCTACAGAAAATATCTGTAAATAAATGTTTTATTTAGTAAGTGACTGTCAGAATATACACAAACTTCCTTTCTGCTTATCACTTTGTAATTTTTTAAATTGAATGTTAAAAATTAAATAACCTTTTTATGAAAAGGAAAAACATTTTGATATACCGATTCATTCCTTCCCTGTTCTCCACAAAATCTTATTTTTAATTTCAAACAGCTATTCATTTTTTACTTAAGAAAAATATCAACTACATGAGACATAAGGCAATAAAAATGCTTTGATTACAATTAACTGTTGTGTTCAATGAATAAAAAATAGAATTCTTTATTAGAAAAATAATAGAAGCAGTAGATAATGGAAAACAGGTTATGAAAAGTTTTTAAAACATGAATTTCCCTTGTCCATGGTTTTCCTTTTCAATAGTCCAGATTATAAATCCAATTGAAAAAATCAAACAAAAGAGATGAATAAATGAATTATATTATTTTCCTCAAGTTTTAACATTCTCATTAAATATGTTAGTCCCTAGGCTAAAATAGGGACAACAAATTTGCACACTTTGCATATGGATATGGAAAATTTTGGTACTGATATAAAATATGTATTATTTTCATAAGAACATTAGTTAAATTGTGTTTAAATGTTATCTGGTATAGTGAATTATGATTCTCCAAAAATAAATTCATAGTCTCTAAAATATGTTATTTTTTTCTTGTAAAACTCATTGAATTCTTATGATTTTTCCATATCACATTATTCATATGATGTTTTCAAGTCCTCTGTGGTAGGTTGAGAAACTAAGAACATAAGAGAAAACAAAGTAAACTGACAGCTAAGTACTAATAACAAATGATTGCTTCGGAAGGAAACAGCTCACAATTTCCCACATGTTTTCCTTAATGGTTAAACATATTTAACAAAATCTTGGTAATCTTACTGTAAAAGCCTTTTTACTCTTACTGAGACATATTTGCAGCTAGCAGAGTTAATGCAGGCTCATTAAGGAAGCCACAGCACTCCCTGCATTAGGACTCAGCTCTGTGTCTCTGCTTTTAGCCCAATTATCCCATATTGGGGGATGACGAAGGACATTGTTTCCAGCCTCTGATTCTCCTGATTTTTTGTCTCTGTGATATTACTATCAATTTTTTCAGGGATTCTCAAAATTAACCAACCCAAAGGGTCATTCTGGAGCTTCTTATTTTTTTTTTTTAAGATTTTACTTATTTATTCATGAGAGAGACAGAGACATAGGCAGAGGGAGAAGCAGGATCCCTGCAGGGAGCCTGATTCAGGACTTGATTCCATGACTCTGGGATCATGACCTGAGCTGAAGGCAGATGTTCAACTGCTGAGCCACCCAGGTGCCCCTGGAGATTCTTAAAATCATATTTATAGGCTCCTTCCTATGATTTGCTTCAGTTAGGGTGGGTTTCCTAAATCTACAGTTTAACAAGTTGGTAAGGGACTTCTTATGATCAGTTACATTTGGAAATAATATCTACTTATCTGATCTTATTTCCTGAGAATGTTTTCTCATCCCTTCATGATTCCAGTCCATTGAGAATTCTTTCCTAGGCATATCTCCAATTTTTCTTCCAATTTCCTTTCCATTCTGCTTACTTGGGTCTGTACCTATGTGCTTTCCTTTTGCAGGTCAAATCTCACTTCCTCACTTTCTTCCAAACTCTCCAAGATTAGAGTATCCTACCCCCAAAGTATGAGGTTTGGCTAGGACTGGCTAGGATTATATGGAGAAGGAGCATACTAGAAATAATATATGCTCAAAGCAGAAGGACTAGAGAAAAAGACAGGGAACAGAACAGGGACATGAGCAGAAGAACTCGAGTTTACAAAACAAGGTGGAAACATAAGGTTGCGGCCACTGACATTACATGGAGGGCAGAGTGCCCTGTGCCAGGTGAGGGTGATAAAGGGCAGACAGTCTGCTCCAAGAGGAATAGGCTAACAGGGCACTAAGACAGGTACATAAGCAACTGTCATTCAAGGCAGAATATAAGAAAATCTCCAAAAAAAATGTATCAGGTACTAGCATTCTGAAGAGGGAGAGATCACAAATATTTGAGAAGATCAGGATCAACTTAATGGCAAAATGGCACTTAACCTGAATTCTGAAAGATGCGTCAAACTGTGAAAGGTGCAATAGGAGAGCAAGTTGTTTTGTTAGAGGGAATTAATCAATGGCTGCATGAATGAATCAAATGAACAAATGAAATGAGTTAAAACAAAAATTAGTAACACAAATATAAGTTAGATAAGTTTTTTTTTTCCAGGTTTCTGGATGGGTGCTCCTACCATAGAAATAACACACCTGAAGGTAATACAGATGTTGGTGTCACAGAGATATTTTACACAAAATTTTTAAGAATATATGTAATATGTGAGCATTTGGAAGCATTATTATGATTAGAATTAGAATTTTAGTTCCATGTAAAAACAGGGAATAACTCCCAACAACTTCTTTATTTTTTTTTTAATTTTATTTATTTATGATAGTCACAGAGAGAGAGAGAGAGGCAGAGACACAGGCAGAGGGAGAAGCAGGCTCCATGCACCGGGAGCCCGATGTGGGATTCGATCCTGGGTCTCCAGGATCGCGCCCTGGGCCAAAGACAGGCGCTAAACCGCTGCGCCACCCAGGGATCCCCCTTCTTTATTTTTTTTAATTAATTTTTATTGGTGTTCAATTTACCAACATACAGAAAAACACCCAGTGCTCATCCCGTCAAGGGTCCGCCTCAGTGCCCGTCACCCATTCACCCCCACCCCCTGCCCTCCTCCCCTTCCACCACCCCTAGTTCGTTTCCCCGAGTTAGGAGTCTTTATGTTCTGTCTCCCTTCCTGATATTTCCCAACATTTCTTTTCCCTTCCTTTATATTCCCTTTCACTATTTTTTATATTCCCCAAATGAATGAGAACATACACTGTTTGTCCTTCTCTGATTGACTTATTTCACTCAGCATAATACCCTCCAGTTCCATCCACGTTGAAGCAAATGGTGGGTATTTGTCGTTTCTAATTGCTGAGTAATATTCCATTGTATACATAGACCACATCTTCTTCATCCATTCATCTTTCGATGGACACCGAGGCTCCTTCCACAGTTGGGCTATTGTGGACATTGCTGCTAGAAACATCGGGGTGCAGGTGTCCCGGCGTTTCATTGCATCTGAATCTTTGGGGTAAATCCCCAGCAGTGCAATTGCTGGGTCGTAGGGCAGGTCTATTTTTAACTCTTTGAGGAACCTCCACACAGTTTTCCAGAGTGGCTGCACCAGTTCACATTCCCACCAACAGTGTAAGAGGGTTCCCTTTTCTCCGCATCCTCTCCAACATTTGTGGTTTCCTGCCTTGTTAATTTTCCCCATTCTCACTGGTGTGAGGTGGTATCTCATTGTGGTTTTGATTTGTATTTCCCTGATGGCAAGTGATGCAGAGCATTTTCTCATGTGCATGTTGGCTTCTTTAATAAGAATGCTGCTGTTTTATCATAGAAAAAATCACAGTAGTTTAAATAAAACTCCTTTAAAGAAATATTATCTTTTTTTTTTTTTTTGAAACTCTAAATGAGGCTGAACCACAGCTAGGGAAATAACACTTGTGAAATTAGCATTTTTGTGAAATTGATCCCATCCCTTATTTTTTATTTATTTATTTTTTATTTTTTTATCCCATTCTTTATTAACTGAACATGATGATAATCATAAAATAAGGTGACCACTTGAAATAAATGATGACACACAGAAAACAAAAGAAAGATGTTAATTTAATGATTGATTAGATGATCCTTCATTTATGTTCCAAATCTAGTTCTAGTTCTGGGTGAAACAACTATTTTATTAATCGTTTTGAATACTGGCCTCCAGCTCACACTTTAAGTATTCCAAATGCAAATCAGTAACACACATTGCTTTTAAAAAGTTATGCAGGTGCAGCATAAGGAATATAGCTAATGGTATTGAATTAGTGTTATATGGTGATAGATGCTAGCTGTATTTGTGGTGAGCAACATATAGACTTGTTGAATTACAGTGTTGTACACCTGTAACCAGTGTCTCACTGTGGGTCAACAATACTTCATTTTTTTAAAAAATTAAAAAGTGTTGGGGTGCCAGGGTGGCTCAGTCAGTTAAGCCTCTGACTCTTGATTTGGGCTCAGGTCATGATCTCAGGATGGTGAGATCAAGCCCCACATTGGGCTCCACCCTCAGCTGGGAGTCTATTTGAGATTCTCTCTCTCCTCCCTTGCCCCCTCACCCCCATGCACTAGTGCTCTCTCTCTCAAATAACTAAATAAATCTTTAAAAAACAATAAATAAAAAGTTTTTTAAAAACATAAAAAATGTTGAGAGTAAAAAAACACATTTTTTTTGGCTTTTTAAGTTTCTATGTTACTTCCAGTTCATTAACATACAGTGTTATATTAGTTATACAGCATAGTAATTCAACACTTCATACATCACCTGGTGCTCAATACAACAAGTGCACTCCTTTTTCACCCATACCTCTCCCCTCTGGTAACCATCAGTTTGTTCTCTGTACTTGAGTGTTTCTTGATTTGTCTCTCTGTATTTATTTTTTCCCTTTGCCTGTTTATTTTGTTTCTTAAATTCCACATATGAGTAAAATCATATGGTATTTGTCTTTCTCTGACTTATTTATTTCACTTAGCATAATATCTCTAGCCCCATCCATGTCATTGCAAATGCAAGATTTCATTCTTTTTTTCTGGCTGAATAATATTCCTTATGCAGAATATTTTTAAGAAAGAATTGCATTCAGTGTGCTATAGTATATCCAGTTTACACAAACAGTGTTTACCATACCTGTTGAATCAGAAGGAAGGAAGGAAACTACAGATGTGGGTGTCTTCCACCCTAACTGTCATGGAAGCAAGGGCCTCAGTTCTGGCTCCGTCTCATTCCTCTCTGTACGTTATATTTCATTCACTGTGTTAAGATTTTCGAATTTTCTTGAGGTCATTCACATGTTTGCTACTTAATGGAGAACTGATTCATTTTATCCTTTATTATTCTATGTTGTGAATGTTTAAAATAATTTAATAAGAAAGAAGCCACGTCATAGCCTTAAAAGTAAACAGAACGTGATAACCAGACTCTGCATAGAACAGAGTTTAAATGCTGTCCAATGTAAAATCTTATATTGAAATGGTATTATTTCAGAATAACTCATTATTTCAGAGTTATCATCCACAAGTACAACATATTGGTTCAAGTAGGCATGAGAAAGGTAATGTTAACAGATGATTAAAAAAAACAACAACAAAAACACTTGAGGGGAAGAGATAAGTGTGTCTGTTCACTAAATTGTCTCAGAAGGATATTCAAGGAGCATTAAATATAAGGAATTGCAATCAAGAGCCAGTAAAAAAGAACAGAAGAGAACACTCTGGATGTGAACACTAGCAATGGAGTGGCCCAGCAGAAATTCATGCAATAGTCTTCCCAAAGGATGAAAGATTTTAACCTTGCAAAATGCAAGTTCTTTTAGGCATAAATATATAAGGTCACTATTTTATGTAGAAAATAGAGGAAAGAGGTACAAGAGATTTTCTTTGAAAAATGCACATATTTCGTGCTCAGAGAAACTTTATTTCTCCTTTTATTGCCATCGCACTAGAATGCTGCATTTGTAAAAATCAATGAACCAGTAATACATATTATCTACTGAAGTCCAGAGCTTCTTTGGATTTTCTTAGTTTTTACTTAATGCTTTTTTCTATTCCAGGGTTTCGTCCAGGATGCAACATTACATTTTGTTGTCATATTTTTCCAAGATATAATGGTTTCTCAGATGCCCCTTGTTTTGGATGATCCTGACAGGTATTTTATAGAGTATTTCTCAACTGGGAATCATCTGATATTTACTCCGTGATTAGGCTAGACTTACAGGGTTTTGGGAGGAAGGCCAACCTCATCAGATCATAACAAAGGTATATATTATCAATGTAATTTATTACTGCTAATGTTAGCTTTCTCACACGGCTGAAGCGGTGTTTGTCAGGTTTCTATACTGTGAAGTTACTTTTTTTTTTTCCCCCTCCTTTTCCGTGTTTTATTCTTTGGAAGCAAGTCACTATGCAAGGCCCAGACTTGATGAGTGGGCAGGTATATTTTCCCTTCTGAAGGGCTAAACATCTGCATAAAATATTTGGGATTCTCTTGCACAAGAGATTTGTCTAGTCTCTCATTTATCTCTTTATTCAATCATTTATTTATATCATGGACTCATGGATATTTATCTTACACTTTGGGTCAGAATTCAATGCTACTTGATATATTTTGTATCTCAAATTATTCCAGTTTTGAATGTTGGGAGCTATTTCAATGGACTCTGTGTCTCTTTGACATACACTTGTCAGTGAGGCACTTTGACCACTTCCTTGCTTTCTGGCATAACGAGATATCCCAGGATAACCTTGTGTACTCCCTGATCAGTCCTAGAATTAGGCAACCATGTGTTTCTCTAATGAGCCTTGGTTTCTTTTATGGGAGAATGATAGTAGAAATCAAGATGTGGGTGCTAATTATGCTCATTGCCATTGGGATGACATTGCTTCCTAGGCCCCCTCAGCCAACAAAACAAGATAATATGTGTTTGGAGGCTAATATGTGTGTATGCTATATGTACACATATATCCTAAATATAGTTCTCTCCTTGCTAATCTGGAGTTTCCTAACTCTAACAGTAAGAAATCTGGCTCCACCATTTTCCATCCATTATTTACTTGATAATTCAATTCCTCAGTGACTTATATTTTTTAAATTTATTAATTCATGAGAGATACAGAGAAAGAGGCAGAGACATAGGCAGAGGGAGAAGCAGGCTCCCTGGGTGGGGGAACCTGATGCAGGATTCGATCCCAGAACCCCAGCATCACAATCTGACCTGAAGGCAGATGCTCAACCACTGAGCCACCCAGGTGCCCCCACAATGATTTATTTTTAGGTTTAGAGTCAGAACCTATTATTTCTCAAATTTTTATTATGTTTAAATAGCATCTAACATATAATTTAAAAAGTTAAATAGAGATATACCCACTTCATTCTCTCAAATCCTTATCAGGAGCAATGTGTGTTTTAAAAACCAAGCAAGTCTTCCTCTGGGATTTGCTTTGTCCTCATCTAGTTATATAAAATCACAGAAAGGTGATGTTCTAAGTGCTTGCCTTCTCGTCAGTCATTTAGAACCTGGGCTTTTCTTTTCATTGAAACAATGTTATATAGTGGTAAGCTTTCCAGGCTAGCCCACAAGGGCTATTTAGCTCAGAATACAGTTTTAAAAATATGTATTTACAAATAAAATAATAGAAAGTAATATTAGTAAGTAAAAAGGGAAAATATTAAAACAAGTATGAAGTAGTATTGTATGAATCTTAGATATAGATGCTTAGACAAAGCTGAAGGAGGTTGAGAGTAGCAAGTCTATTAAACACAGAGAAAACATCTGTGAAGGGAAGAACCAGCATGGAGACTTCTGAAATTGCTGGAACACACAGTGCATGTTGTAGAGTGGATTTTAATGAGCCTGGACAGGCAAGCAGTGATTTAATTATCATAGGCTTTATATGCCATGCTAAGAAGATTGGGTTTAAGTTTAGAAGAATGAGGAGCTAATAAAGAATTGTATGCAAAGGAATGGGATGATCTGATTTGCGTCTGAAGAACATTACTCTGATGACAATCTTAAGAATGGGGAGGAGAGGGATGGCAATAGAGGCAGAATAAATTAGGAAAATATTGAAATGATGAAAACAATAGATAAAGTCCTGAGCCAAGTCAAAAATACAATAGCCTTGAAGGAAAGTGGTGAGACACGAGAAATGGTAGACACTTGTTCTAATGACTAGGTACTGTTACTGCAGTGAAGGAGAAGTGGACGTCCATGATTTTCCTTTTTCTGGTTTGAGAGATGAAGAAGTTAGTGTGGGCAACTGTTGGTGCCATCAATCAAAAAAGAGAATATAGTAGGAAGAGCAGCTTTGAGGAACATGTATTAAATACTTTAAAAACATTTTCTACCAAAAGTAATCTTACCTCTTAGTCATAATTCAAGTATTTCTAGAGTAATTACTAGTGGTAGTGATTTCCTAAGATATCTGGAAAAAATGGAAAAGAGAGGAGAGTACAGAGGTGTTATGGAGAAGTCATATATATGTATTCATAAGAAAAGATTATCAAAGATTTACTTTCATAACTATAAGCAGTGCCAAACAGAAGAAATGAAGTAAAGATAGCATACATTCGATGTCTTTGAAAGGGAAGAAAAAGGTGGGACAGATAGATACCCAATGAGTCAGCAAAGTTGGCCCTAGGCAGGAGCTGGCACTTCCAGTACAACTAGAGCATAGTGGGATTTACGGAGAGACTTGCCCAGGAAAAGAAATGTGCAGTGCATTGTTTCTTCATACAAAATCAAACTTGAGTCAGATGCGTGTTTTTGCGATAGTGGAGTAACACCATGGATCATTTTGGTTTGATTTCTACTTATAAGGGTTTCCTAGGGATCTCCTTAAAGTATAATTTGATAAAATTAAAATCTTCCTTGCCACTTAGATAGTATGTCTATTACATGCTCTATCACTGTAGTGCATTCCACTGGTAATTTAAACTTCATAATTACTTGTAATAATTTTTTTTTGTAACAGTGGTTCAATTTTCTAACCATTGATCTCATCTTTGGTCCATCTATCTTCCTACTTGCAAATCAAAGATGTTCTGTCTATGACACCTCTACCCTCCCTCTCTTATTCACGCTCTTATTACTTACCACATCTGTGGGTAAAGAAAGAATAGAACCATACAACAGAAAAACAAGTAATGTGCCAAGATCTCTGTAAATCTGAAGCTCTAGAAGGATTAGTCATCACTTTAGTACCTATTTTTCTGCCAGGAAACAAAAGAAAACAAATGACATTATCAACAAAACCATCAAGCAAACCATCAAGTTCAAACCATCAGATGTTCCTTCACATGTGTTGATTGATTCCAGTCCAGAAGATGACATAGAGCCTGGAAATAATTTTCATACTTTGTTTCCTCTTTGTGCAAAATGGATCCACAGGAAACTGATACATACAGTAAGTTTTTATATACTTCTATGTTAACATTATTACACTTGTGAAATATGACAAAAATGAATGTAATTAAGAAAACACACACAAAAAACAAATTTAATGAAGTGAGTGTTTTTGAGCAACTATGATGGCCTGAGAGAGCACTACATGAGGAGAGGTAGTGAGAAAAGTAATAAAATGCAGGTACAGGATATGGGTGAGACAAAATGGCAGAAAATGAGCCCAGTAATGGGAGTTGAGATGAATTGTACAAGATGTTGAATACCAAATTAAGGAGTGTGGTTTTTGCCCAAGTCCTAACCACTTAGGAAATGATTTTATACATGACTTAATCATTTTACAAGGTCTTTTTTAAATTTTTTCTGGTAGATAACTGTGTGAGTAGGGTGAAAAATGAACTAATACTAAATAGGAAGAAAAGTGTGGGAAAGAGAAGATTTGGAAAAGGAAACCATGCAGCCAGAGCCAATTACCCATTTCTTTGAGGCTGGGACAAACAGAAGGACTGAAGAGATGAGATGATCCCAGTAGAGCTAGAAACTGCCAGAGCCCTGTCCCACCAGGTTTAAACAATGTTCACACTTGGGTGTGGAAGCTTCTATCAATCTAGCAGAATTACACAAAGAGCAAAACACAATGTATTTTGAAAAAATGTAACTCTCTGACAAGCTGTGGTATTTGAAGACTGAGAAGTACCTCAGAGGCACCTTGGTGGCTGCCAATGAAATAAAGAGGAAGGGAACAGGAGATCAGACTCTTAGACGTGCACTTTTGCCACGCTTGCTTCAGTCAGTGCTGTTGATTCGTATTTAATTTTACATACAGGACCTCTGATTAAGGCTGTGAAGAAATATTTCCATAGTTAAAAACAACATTGAAAACCAGTGGTGCACAAGGCCCCTATTTTCCGATGTACTTAAAAAAATGTACTTTATATATAATTCCTAAAGCACTCTTGATCCTAAGAGATTCATTTATTATTATCTAAAGTAGCTTTATGAAATAGTTCTGAATGGTCTTCAATTTTCTCATTTTACCAGGAAGGTTTTTCCACAAACCATAATAGGTCTGTGGACAACCAGTGAAATGAGAACTTTAAGAAAAGCAAATTTTGTAGACCCCACTCCCCAATGTGATATTAACGGCAGATCTCAATAATGAGAATCAGATGTTTGTGGAGTATGTTGCCTTCAATATCAAGATGCTTTCAGTAGCTTTTTCTGGAAAAAGCTCAGGTTAAAATGTGGCTTTGCCTTTATCCTAGCAAAATTGTAGGATCCATTAAGTAATTTCTGTGTCACTGCAGTTGTCCTGTCTCCAAAATGTGGGTAATAATAGTATCTCCTACTTAGGGTGACAAAGAGGATTGAGTATTTGGAGCAGTACCTCTTCAAGGTAGGAGCTATGTTATTGTTCACTATTATTATGGGCATTAATGTAAGCCCGGGGTCTTACTAGGAAATTGAGCCAGCTTTTGGACTTTCTTTATCAGCATCTGCTCAGACTAGTATGCCATATGGCAAGTTGTCTATTTGCTTATTGTGTGTCTCTCTCTACTGTAATGTATGTTCCCTAAGAGTAGAGTTTCTTCTGTTTTCTTTGTTGCGGTATGTACAGCATTTAAGTGTTCCTGGAATATAACAGGAACTTAATAAACATTTGTTGAATGAATGAATGAATGAATGAATGAATTCCTATTCGAGTGAACTGAAACTAATTCAAGTGTCTTTTCAATGTCTCATACATTGCTACTCCTGGAAATAGAAAATAAACCACAAAATCTGAGAAAGTAGGGAGACAAGTTTTTTTTTTTTTTAACTGATTATTATTTTTTTGAAGGTGAGGGAGAGAAGGAGAGAGAATCTCAAATAGACTCCCTGTTCAGCACAGAGCCTGAGATGGGCTTGATTTCACAACCCTGAGATCGTGACCTGAGCTGAAATCAAGAGTTGGATGTTTAATTGGCTGAGCCACTCAGGTGCCTGAGAGACAGATTTTTAAAAGAGAAGACTAGGCAGTTGCATAGATGAATGGAAATATGGAGCCAAAATCTAGAGGGTTTTTGAAAAGTGTAACTGTGTGCAGTGTGGTGGAATGCTCCCTCTCCCATCTCTTAAGGACACTTTGGTAAAACTTAAATTATTTTAATATTCTGGAAATCCTGTGGCATAATTATCTTCAGAGACATGCCCTTTCAGAGCAGGTCATCATGGAACAGTAACATTACTGCTTTTGGTTGTTTGTTTTTTCTCATATGATGCATGATTGGTTTACATTCCAATTCTACTTCAAAGTGTTATGTGTCAACAAAAAAAAAGGTTATGTGTCATCAATAAATTAAATATTTAGGAACAGTAACTTTGAATGGAAAGACAGAAGGTCTGTGAGCTTTTAGGCACTTTACAATTTTCCAGGTTTTTGACAACTTTAGCAAAATTACTATCCTAAAGTTTTCTTAAGAATTGGTCAATTTTAGGAATTAAGTATTTAGAATCAAACTGATTGTAAATGTCATGAAATAGCTTAAAAAACAATTTCACTTTCATGTTTTTACGTGTCGAAAGTCATAAAATAGATGCACAGCCATCATCTTTGCACATTTAATGAATATGAAAGAATTGTTATGAAAATAGGGAATTTTTTTATAATACTGCCATTTCATTTTACATCAACACCCTGCATCATATTATATTTCAAAATTTCTAGGATTGAGTTCATTTGTCAGAAGGCAGTTAAATAAAATAAATTATTTGGGAAGAGTTAGCATCTGATGAAAGAATGAAATCACTCAGATTTAAAGACATTAACTCAAGTGTAGCAAAAATTGTGAGAAATTATTTATAATGCATTTCATGTAAGATGAAGAATCAGTGAGGCAAAACTGATTTTATGAAGAAACTATAATAGCATAGAAAAATACTTGTTATAATATTAACTGAGTAAATCAGCCTATACATATATTATATAATCAAAACTATGAAAAATCTGCTTAGGAATAAAGCCTAGGATATACACATCTAATATTATATTGACGGTGAAAGCTTTGGAAAGAGAGCCAGATCACTGTTTCCTTTCAAATTTTTTGTCTCCATTGCTCAGAATAGTACTAATTCATTTTATAATAAGAATAAGATCAGATAAAAAAATATTTTAAATGAATAAAATAGAGTCTTGATCTTACAATGCTCATAAGATTTCTCAAAATCTTCTATGAGACCTGATATTTCTGTTTATACACTACAGAGTGTTCCAGCATGTATATGAATTTCCACATGTTTGAAATGAGCTGATGCTTGTTTCTGGTTCCTTTATTAGCACTTTTTTTTTTGGAAGCTGGATGGTAAGCTTTGTATGAATATTTGGTAAGTGACACCAATTCCACCTTTAGTGCAAGAAGGAGCAACTCTTTTAGGATCACTGACCTTTTTCTTGTTCGTTGAATCATACAGGCCAAATAGCTAATACAAAGGTAATAATTCATTTTGCTAGTTCTGGATTTAATCAACTGTACTTGTCTTCTTTTTGACTTTTTTTGTTGTTGTTGTTGTTATTAAATGTCAACCTAGCCTCACCCTGTCTTTGAAAAACACTAATTTGATCTTAAAGGATTTGGTAAGGTTAAAAATCTGGCTCAAATTTTCTGAACGCTAACATTCTTAGGAGAGAAATGTGATTCAAATGATTTGTAGACTAATGAGTAAATAAACTTATACAAAGAAACTAGTGTAGTTTGTTACACCTTCTTCTTAATGGTAATAAAAACATTTCGAAAAAATTGAGGCAATGTTTCCTATGTTTTGAAAACACTGGAATTAAATGTCAGATTTCATAATGCAAGACATGTGTAAAGAATACAAAAAAAAACTAAATATAAACTAGTATTTTGTAAGTAAAGCAGGCATTCCTTATGTTGTGCAATATTCTTTTAAGAAAATCATGTGGCCTTTATAACAACACCACCACTTAAATACAACAAAGAAAACTATTTTTACTGCAGAAATTTAAAAAGTAGAAATATTATTTTATGAATAGAATAATCTTCACAAATTTCTATGAACTCTGAGAAGTACTCTATGGCTATCATAAACAATAGAGTTATATAAGTGCCAATGGTTAGTTTTCTAATTTAAAATAAGAAATTGTTGGGGTGCATGGGTGGCTTAGTTGGTTAAGCTGCTGACTCTTGATTTTGGCTCAGGTCATGATCTCAGGGTTATAAGATTGAGCCCTGCTTAGGCCTCTGTGGTCAGTGGGGAGTCTGAGATTCTCTTCTTCTTCTGCCTCTCCTCACTGCGCTTATGTGCTCTTGTACCACACACTCTCTCTCTTTAAAATAAATAAATAAATAAATCTTTTTTAAAAAGTTACTAATCAATTGACTTTGAGTTAATGGAAAATAAGATTACAAAATTAGGCTTGGAATAATCACATGTGCCATTTCAAAAAAAGAAAATTCTTCTCCTACTGATGGCAGAAGAGGGAGTCAGAGAAGTTATCCATCACTGAGATAGGTGGGACCATAAGATAAGGGTCTGAGAGCAGTTACTGGCCAACAAGCAGCAAGAACACAGAGACTGGTCTGGCAACCACAAGGAACTAAATTCTGTCCACAACTTAAATGAGCTTAGAAGAAAATTCCTTCCCAGAGCCTCTAGGTAACAGTCCAGGCAGGGTGATATTTTGTGAGACCCTGAGCAGGGTACCCAGTTGAGCTCACCCTGATTTTTCATTGACAGAACTGTAAGAGATAATTAGATGTTGTGTTAATCTGCTAAGACACCACAGGAAAGTAATGCATAAATTTAAATTGTTTCAACCTGGAAGGGACCTTAAGCAAGCACATGATTGTGTCTTCAGTCCAAGACATAAGGAAAGACTGGTAGAGAAGCTCCTGAGTGGCTCAGTCAGCTAATTGTCCAACTTTGGCTCAGGTCACAGTCTCAGGGTCCTAGAATCAAGTCCCATGTAGAGTCCCCATGTTTGTCTCCAAGCTCAGTGTGGGGGAGTCTTCTTGTTCCTCTCCCTCTGGTTCATGCTCTTCCTCTCTCTTTCTCTCAAATAAATAAAATCTTTTACTTATTTATAAATCAATACAATTATTGATAAATATTGATTATTTGAGAGAGCGAGGGGCAGGAGCAGGAGAATGAGAGAGAATCTTGAGCAGACTCCACACTAAGATCATGACTGAGCTGAGACCAAGACACAGATGCTTAACTGACCACACCACTCATGTGCCCCAATAAATAAAATCTTTAAAAAAATGAAAGAAAAGAGAGAAAGAAAAAGAGAAAAAAAGAAGAAAGAAAGAGAAAGAAGAAAGAAAGAAGAAAGAAAGAAAGAGAAAGAAGAAAGAAGAAAGAAAGAAAAGAAAGAAAGAAAGAAAGAAAGAGAAAGATGAAAGAAAGAGAAGAAAGAAAGAAAGAAAGAAAGAAAGAAAGAAAGAAAGAAAGAAAGAAAAAGAAAGAAGGTGGAGGGATGGAGAGAGGGGACCTCTGATTAGGACAGTTACAGAGCATAGTAAAAAGAAAAAAAAAAGAGTTAATATTTAAGCACTGATACTAAAAATACTGTTTTAAAGCAATATAATATACTTAAAGCCAAAACCAATTTGGAAGGAAAGGGACTGAGGATTTTCTAGGATTTTTCCGTGTAACTTAACACATCAGTGGCTAGGTCTCATGTTGAACTTTTCCCCATACAGTGGGTTCCTAAAATTGGAATCAGAAAGGAGGAGGAACTGATGTAGAGGAAGTAAAAGAATAGCGAGGGTTTTATGATCCCTTAGGATTGTGGGAGATGAAGCAGAAAAGGGAGATAAAGCTAAAGAAAGAGAAATGTCAGGATTCTCATTTTCTTTCTCATTTTAGAAACATGATTTTAATGATTTTTTTTTTCTGTTTGGCTCTTCATTTCAAGCTATTAAATGAGAGCCCTCATGGATTGTGGCCAAATCATATGTGAACCTGAAATGTGAATTGTTGAACCAAAAAGCCCTGATATTTAGCACTCTTCACCCATTATTTTTTTTTTAAGATTTCATTAATTTATTCATCAGAGACACACAGAGGGAGACAGAGACTTAGGCAGAGGGAGAAGCAGGCTCCCCACAGGGAGCCTGATATGGGACCAGATCCCAAGACCCCAGGATCACGACCTGAGCCAAAGGAAGAAGCTCAACTACTGAGCCACCCAGGTGCCCCTCTTCATCCATTCTTGATTTCCACATGGTAGGATGAGATCCTAGATCCTCTGAGAGGCTGGCTAAAGAGCTTGGCTTAGACACCTACCAGATAGGCTGCCAAAGCAGAGCCAGGTACCCTAGCAACAAGGCGATGGAATGGATTCCCTATAGATGGTCACAGAATCATGCCCACGGGAGCATCCGCATCATCCACTGAGTCTGCTCAAGGAAACTCCCAGAGGATCACTAACTTCAGTCACAGTGGTTTATACTACACAAGAAGACCACATCCAAGGAGATCTGTTCACATGGTAAGTCTGTGCATTTATTATGACGATTTTCTGACAGAAATCAATTGTCTTAAGGGAAACTTTTACTAACACATATAAAGACATCATAATTTGTTTCCAAACAAAAGTTGGAAAATAACACAGCAAGTATATATATTTTTAAATATCCAAAGACCTAAAATAATTCACAATAATTGATCAAATCTTATGGTTCCCATGATCTATTAAAGATCATACCTCTACAATAGATATTCTAATAAATATCAAGTTTGGTAATGTTGAAAATATGTGTTATATAATTGGGATTTTTTTTGTGTGTGTTATATATTTGTTAAAGGAAAAGAATTTGTTACAAAACATATCCATGATGCTAGTTCATTAAACTAGTCATTCTCAAATGGTTTATGTCAACTCTGCTTTGAGCAGCATGTAGGTTATCTTTAGATATCACTAGGTATCACTAGACAAATGGCCACTGAAGACATCTGACTATATAGTTAAAGGACTAACTAACATCAGGTTAGAGAGTCTAAACTCTACTCTTCTTGTTCGACCTCTCTAAGTCTGTACATACTGTGACTCTTGAGTGGAACATCAAGAGCTCAGACTATTTGCTGAGAGTTTAGTTTTGGGGAAGTTGTCAAAGTTTTCTGTGTCCCTAACAGAGGGACCCTAAGGCAAAAAGGGCAAGATGAGCTGGATGGATGTTTAGTCCTCTTATTCATGGGCAATGCAGGTTGAGGTCAATTCACTCTTGACATGGTCAATGTAACATTTCCTTTGAAATTACCTACTGGGATGATTGGCTACCCTGGAGATACAGTAAAACCTAGGGAACTAAGAGCTGAATCTGAATCTCTGAGGGCAGGACCTACACATCAATATTTTGTAAAAGTTCCCCAAGATACCTTAAGGTACACTTAAAGTTGGAAACCAACAATTTAATGGGAGCTCTGCTCAGTGTATATACAGGAGCGGTCTTAATTCTTGTATGAACCAATGTTAAAAGATTTCTTCTCTCTTCTCCCTGAGTTTCCTTTAGTCAAACCTGTATCAACTTTCCTTCTTCCTACAGAGATAACCTTCTTTATCTTGTTCCTATTTTTTGCAACTGCACAAATAACATTTTCAAGGAGATTTCATTTCGTCAATCAATTTCTAAAGCTCCACATCATTTTGTTATTGTTTTTCAAGGATACTGAAAGTAGTATTGAAACAATTCCTTGTAATTGATATAATTCCTCTTAAAAGATTAGATGTGGACTTTCCTCTCCCTTTGTCTGATCTCTGCTCCTTTTGTTATTCTAATAAAGCTCTGCAGTAGCTATTGTTATAATTAAGTATTTATGCTGTATACACATCAGTGAATGCATAATGCTCTTTGCCTATTTGACAATGGTGTTTAAACTTTATGCTCCCATATCAAGTATCATTATATGCAAAAGAGAGCGGCAAATCTCTCTCTTGTTGACAAACAATTCAGACAATGACTCTGAACAACTAAATCTCCACATTTTCAAAGGAACAAACAAAGCTTTGATCTATCCCTGGTGATATTTTATTTTCATTCCACATCTCATTTGTTTGTCATTTGAATCCATCCTCTTGTGATACAGAAAGCATTTCTGTTTCTTTTTTATGAATGGTAGGAAGGTTTTTAGTATGTTCTTACTCTTTAGGCTACAAACAAATTTTGTTTGACACACTAATAAAAAACGTGTTCTCCTAATAAAATTTAAATATGAAAAGGGAGACTAATGATTCTTTACAAAACTAGCCTATTGATGTTTATTATGTTCCTATCAGGGAGCATCCAAAAATGTTAGGTTTTTAAGCAACACAAAGACATATGGCCATAGTTGCTTTATTTCTTGTGCTTGGAGTCCAGTTCAGGAAATTACATATGAAAATTGTACACTTGAATATTCTCTTATGAACAGTGTAATAAAAAAAAAAGAACAGTGTAATATAAATTCTATACAAATCAGGCTTTAGCATGTGCACTCTAAAATAGTGCTATTGTCATCAGGGTGTGCTTGATTGCTCTATGAAGGGAGCTAGAGTTGAGTGATATTTGGAAAGAATTATAAAAATGTACTGGTAGGGATCCCTGGGTGGCGCAGCAGTTTGGCGCCTGCCTTTGGCCCAGGGTGCGATCCTGGAGACCCGGGATCAAATCCCACATCGGGCTCCCGGTGCATGGAGCCTGCTTCTCCCTCTGCCTGTGTCTCTGCCTCTCTCTCTCTCTCTCTCTCTCTCTCTCTGTGACTATCATAAAAAAAAAAAAATGT
The DNA here is from genome assembly GCF_018345385.1 of Vulpes lagopus. Lineage (NCBI taxonomy): Eukaryota > Metazoa > Chordata > Mammalia > Carnivora > Canidae > Vulpes > Vulpes lagopus. The sequence continues at coordinate 14,661,990 of NC_054836.1, read as the reverse complement.
ACTGGTAAAGAAGAAAATGTCATACAAGTGTAACAGTTAGGCAGTTGAAGTTGCATAAGTAACCACCTCAGAGGAAAAGCATGAAAAAAAAAAAAAAACCCAAACCCAATTATATTACATAAAGCTATTTGATGAAAAAGGATTTTGAGTAATAGACCCAAGGAAAGGAATGACTCAAGTTTCTTCAACTTAAGGAATGATCAGCATTATTTCAGAATTTGATTTACATGGAATAAAACACTTTCTTAAAAAAGTATTTATTTATTCATTTGAGAGAGAGAGGGGGAGAGAGAGGGAGAGAAGGTGAACAGGAGGATAAATCTGAAGAAGACTCCACACTGAGCACAGAGCTCAAATTGGGGCTCAATCCACAACCATGAGATCATGACCTGAGCGGAAACCAAGAGTCAAAGAGTCAGATGCTCAACCGACTGAGCCGCCACCCAGGTGACCCATTTATCTATCTATCTATCTATCTATCTATCTATCTATCTATCATCTATCTATCTATCATCTATCTATCTTACTACTTTCTAAGTATTCTGCTTTGTCCAACTCTGTTTAGCTTTGGGCCCACTTTTCTTTTGAGGAATGAAATAGGCCTGACATAGGCCCTCAAGGTCCAGAGTGAGGTGGAGGGGAGGGTCAAAGAAATGATCAATACTTAAAGATCCAGATCCAGATCATGATAAGGGCAAAAGCAGATTGGTATCTAAGATGAGTCAGAGATGAATACTAGAGGAGGTACAGCAAGTAAAGGGGAATTTGGGGGCAAGGAACAAACCAAAGAGAATCTAAGATGGAAGATAACAGGGAAGAAAGCAAGCTACAGAGCAGAGCAAGGTGAAGAGGGAATGTGTTTCTGTATTGGGATCCCTGGAGTTTTTATTTTATACATGGTTCTCAAGCATATTAGGTAGAGTGAAACACTCAGCATTTGTGCAAGCAATGAGCATGAAGCATTTTGGGAGGGTGTTCCATTTTACTTCTTTGGATGAAAAGCTAGACACAGAGAGCAAGAAAATAAATTGGTATTATTCATTTTGTGGAGGAGGAGGGAAGTTCTACAATTACTAAAAAAAAAAAGGTGAATCACAAATCATCAGTAATCACTAGCTCCATTTTGCTCTAAAGAGACTTGGAGGTATGAGAAGGAATAAATTGACTGAGGGTGTTAGCAAGTAATTCCTGTTAGAATAGGACTAGTAAAAGCAGAAGGAATTTAAATAATTAGGCAGTCTGTCTTGGCTCTGTTGCTTTGAATATTACATTAATGTATTTTATGACTATCAGAGCCTTTATGTTTGCCAGAACCTGCATATGCCCTGCCACATTTTATAAATGGAGGACCCAGCCAAAGAAATAAATTATTGGAAATTATATTTCTAGTTATGTGGGAATGTTTGAGGCACAGGATGAATCATTTTGAAGAAATACTTAGGTTTATTGGTTCCTATTAGAAGGAAGTGTATCCTCCCATAATGATAGGGTTTACATCTGAATATACTTATGCTTCCACTCCATTAATCTTGGCAAGTACGCAATCAGTTTGTCAATGAGGAAGAATCAATAGATCACCCATGGTGCTCATAGAACATTTTTATACTGCGAAAATGTAGGTGGGCCCTGTGCCTATAAAAATCCTGTAGTACTTCTGATTCTTGCCCTATGTAGGAAGCATGTCAATTCACATTTTCTCATTAAAGGAGGACCTAAATTTTTAGTTTGAATTTTTGTTTCTTCCTTTTTCTGTAATGGTAATCTTACCAAACCAAAGAATTAAGGATAACTAGCTTATACACATGAAATAACCATGAAGGAGCTTCTGCTGGGTGTTATATATAGATGACCCTGCAAACAAAGGGGAGTCATCAGATCGTTTTTCTGCCCTTCGTGTCCTCTATGCTGTGGCCTTGCATCTCAGACAAACAGTTCTCTCCTCTAGTCCATAGACTACTACCAAATATAGTCCATGGAGAAAAAAAAAATATATGAGGAGGACAGTGTTTTGAATTTTTAAATAAAAATAAATTTATATTTTCAAAAGTTGGTTTTTATTCTGAGTTTACAATCTTTCTACACTTTATTTTAAAAATATCCTCCATAGGGGCACCTGGGTAGCTCAGTTGGTTAAGTGGCTGACTCTTGTTTTTTGCCCAGATTGTGATCTCTTGGGTTGTCAAATCAAACCTTGAGTGGGGCTTCCTGCTTGCTCATCAGGGAGTCTGCTTGAAGAGTCTCTCCCTCTGCCCCTCCCCTGACTCATGCAGGCACACTGTCTTTATCTCTAAAATGAATAAATGAATCTTTAAAAAAAATAAAAATATCCTTCATAAAATGACAGAGATAATGGGTGGCCATTTTTTTTTCTGGCTAGACATAACACAAATATTTAATGGCCTTGCATAGCAATATAAAAAAATCCAATTTCCAACATTTTTTGGAAACCTGTTGGTCCATTAATCCATATAGTTATAAACCACTACTATAGACTATAGGACTTTGAAAATAGAGATGTTCAGGTATCTCAAAGAACAATAAAATATAGACATAAATAATAATAATGATAAATATAAATAAATACATATAAAATATTATAAACAACATACTCATCTTAACAGTCATGTGAAAACTGAATGAAGGCCAAGAGACTCTCTGATAAATTTAAAACCATTTCAACATTAGTGTTAAGTTCAAGGCAGACCATTTACTGGGATCCCTGGGTGGTGCAGTGGTTTGGCACCTGCCTTTGGCCCAGGGCGTGATCCTGGAGACCTGGGATCGAATCCCATGTCGGGCTCCCGCTGCATGGAGCCTGCTTCTCCCTCTGCCTCTCTCTCTCTCTCTGTGTGACTATCATAAATAAATAAAAATTTATTTTAAAAAAAGGCAGACCATTTACTGCATGCATATATTTTCCTGAGAATATGTATTTAATATATATTCCCTGTCCTCAAAAGGCTCACCTTCCAATCAAGGAGATGGACAGGCAATGGACAATTACAAAAGTTTAAGTGATACATTTAGAAATATTTTTTTTATGGTTTACAGAATTTAGAGGAGGAAAACACTGCCTACTTGTTTATGGTAAACATCACAGAAAGCTGGAGTCCTTTAGCTCCAGAGTGATGACTTGGAATGTAGTCAAGGATTTTTTTTTTCCATTAACACTATCTATTGCTTTGTACCATTATTTGTGTTTTGACCGCTCAGGAAGTCAGAGAGAGAAAAAAAAATACACTCAGAACTCTGGTACAAATATAGAAGAAAGAGCCAAAGTTAGAGTCCAGTTATACAGAATGGATGAGCCTCTATTAAATGTTAACTACAAAAATAATAATGATACAACATAAGCAATTGTGACCCAGCTCTGAGAACAGAACTGAGTTGGCATATCAGAAAAAGACAATTATAGTGTTATAATGCTTTGAAAAGTACTAACATTTGCAACATGAAGTGTTAGACTTCTCCATAAAGAAGAAATGATTGCTTTGTTCAAAGAAATAAGCTGTTGCCAGACATATTTACCTTATGTGAACCTCCTATAGGCTTGAATTTATACAAATTTATACAAACTGATAGTTTCCAAATAATCAGTAAGAACAAAGTCTGCACACATCATGCTAGAGAGAAGGCATGGTGAAGTGGAAAACCACAGACTTGGAAGTTAAACAAATTTGTACTCACATTTCACTTGCTAGCTAGAGGGACTTCAGTAAATTATTTCTCTTTATGTTTCTCATTTGGAAAATACAGATAACAATACCCACTTCATAGTATTTTTGTGATCAAACAAGTAATTTTATGTGTAACCCAGAATATTAAATTGCAATTTTCCCGAGACGCCATATCTGTTAGATATGGCATACCAAAGTAGGTTGAATGACCAAATAATAAATTTGCAAGGTAGGTGACCAAGAATCAGTTTCAGAAACCCCTCAGGATTCTTTGAGCCAGACAGAGATCAAAATGAAGAGTGCAGGACGCCAGGGTAGCTTAGCAGTTTGGTGTCTGCCTTTAGCTCAGGATATGACCCCAAGTCTGGGGATCGAGTTCCACATTGGACTCCCTGTAAGGAGCCTGCTTCTCCCTCTGCCCATGTCTCTGCTTTTCTCTCTGTCTCTCATGAATAAATAAACAAAATGTTTAAAAAAAAAATGAGAAGTGTGCTGGCTTGGGGTCCTGGGTGGTTCAGTTGGTTAAGTATCTGATTTTTTATTTCAGCTAAGGTCATGATGTGTCAGGGTCATGAGATCAAACCCCATGTGGGGCTCCGCACTCAGCAGGGAGTCTGCTTGAGATTCTCTCCCTCTGCCCCTCTCACCCCTGTGCTCATGTTTGTACTCTTTCTCTCTCTCAAATAAATAAATTAAAAAAAAATGCTGGCCAATAAAAACATATGAGCCATATATTTAATTTTAAATTTTCTAGTAGTTGCATTGAAAATAGTAAAAATTAGAAAGGTAAAATGAATTTTAACTCTATTGTGGTTAAGATACTAGCATCTCAATATGAAAATATTAAATATTAAATATTATAAATATGATATGTTGCATTTTTCATACCATGTTCATTGAAATCTGGTATGTATTCTATAGTTACACAGTACATATCAGTGCAGAGCACGTTTCAAGTACTTGATAAAACCATGTGATTGTGGCTGGAGTATCAGTGTAGGTGTAAACAAGGTAGTTTTCAAGGGCGATTCCTGAACTAGCAGCATTAACATCACCATAGGACTTGGTTAGAGGTGCAAATTCTCAGACCTCATCTCAGATTTACTGAATCAGAAGCTCTGGAGCCGGGGACTAGATATTTGTGTTTTAACAAGCTCTCTAGATGATTACAATGCCCACTATGGTTGCGAGTACCATTTGCTAGAAGAACATACTTCTCAAATGTTAATTTGGACACACATCATTTGAGGATCTTGTTAAGTGTGGATTTTGATTCAGTGGGTCAATATAGGACCAGAGCTGCTTTATCTTTAATAAACCTCAAATAATGTGACTAATGTTGATCAGATGACACTCAGAACGGTAAGGGATTGATCAGCGGTACTCAACCCTCATGCAACCTCCAGGGTTGAAAACCACAGGTCTAGAATCTGAAAGAAGGTTTGGAGAGATTGATGAGACAGATTATTGGAGGGAGCTGCAGACCCCATCCCTTCCCTGAAGGTAGACTAGAGTATTACTTCTTTTACCTAAAGCCTAGTAAGAGAAACTTTAAGGAGAACACATGAAGTCTCTGAGATGCTCCTGTTTGGAGGACTCAGCAACCTGGCATTAGATTCCCATTCTAGGTAGTAGAAATGATGGCAGTGAGTTACTCTGGTAGGAAAGCCAAAGTGGATTGTGTTGTGTCTGGGAATAAATTTTCTCTTAAGGTGGGTAGACAGATGCTTGCGGGTTTCCTGTGGTTCAATATGAATCTAGAGGAAATAAGCCCAACCTCCAAACTTTTAAAGTCCTGCCTAAGGGGAAATGGAAAAAATGCAAGAGGATTTCACAGCAAGAGCCTGAGTTTAATGGAGCAGCCAAAACTGTAGGCTTGTGGAGAGTGGCTAGTCAAGGAGGAGACCCAGCCCAGGTCTGGGAGTTTTAGGTGGAGGGCCCTGCAGGGGGCCTCTGGCAAGTCCATGATAGGACCCATGATGGAAAGAATCAGCTTGAATATTTTACTTATCATAAAAGATTTTCTACTTTATTCTTATAGGATATATATTTCTAAATCTATAAAATATGTATTATTATATATTTATTATTTTTAATATTTTTATAAGGCCAGAAAATTCAACTAAACTGCAACCAGAACTCTTTTCTTTCAGCCCTTGCATTCCAAACTGGGCAGGGTCTATGATGGCAGTTAGCCAGTGAGGAGAAAGAGCAAGGAGAAAGAAGGACCATGTGCCCATCCCCACTGCAGGAAGACCTGTATGGGAGGGGAGACTATGGGACACTAATCATTTATCTTTGAATTATTGTTAGAAATTAGACATTCAAACCTGAATAGTCCAATGATTATGATTTAAAGTAAATCCAGGGCTTTATAATTTCTAAGAAATTCCAATTCCAGCGAAGTCACGAACTTAGTGGTATTTTCTTACACGAACCAGAGAAAGGGATATGAACGAATGGGCTAAGGAATGAAATGGTTGTGTCTACATCCTGACGACATTTTGTGAGTCTTGCTTGTTCGATACAAAGACTCTGCATTGCACAAAGTCCTTTATGCACTATCTTCACTTTTCTTTTCTTAAAATAAGCAAATGCTAGATGAAAAAGGAAGCCAATGATCATTAAGTCAATTACAAACAAAAGTCAGATCTTAGAAGTAACACTGAACTTTATCATGTCATCATGAATAGTCAATAAAATACACATTTTCTCCTAAGATCAAGAGAGTAGGTCACTATAGCATGAAAGACTACAAGTTACTTACTTTGAAGTCTCCTGTTAATAGCATATCTATATTTTGAAGCTTTGAGTCAATAACTACTTTTAAAAAGAAAAAAAAAGCCATTTCAAAGTGCTCTAGTAGAAAACATTGTCTACTAGAAAATTCGCACAATTAAATAGGTTTGTAGGTCTTATAGATGAATGTTGGATTTTGACCACAACACATCACCCTCTGAATTTAAAATGAAAATTTTAAAAAAGATACATAAGTAAATACACCAGCAATGACCTGTTTTCCCCAATGATATTTCTTGTGGCTTTTAATTGCTACTATTCCATGTCTCACAAGCTCTGAAGCACACCAGTGTGGTATCATCTATCATGTACTAAACTTTATTCACAAGGGTACAAGGTCCCTCCCTAGAGAAGATAACTTTACTTTGCTAAAAGACATGATGGATTACAATATGTATAGAAAAACCCGCTACACTATTTCAGTGAATGCTGGAAATTGACAACATCTGAGAAACAACTGCTCTGGGAGGATAGAGTGGCAGGATTTTATTTTGGAGAAAAACCTTAAAATACTGGTTATTATTTCAATATTAAATCCATAATTTGCATTAATCTCTTGCTGGAGGATATCTATATGTTGGACATTATCTTTGGAAGGTATGAAATTATGATATAAGTAAATTATGATATAAGTAGAGTAGGACCATCTCATATTCCCTAGTAAAGCCTGCTTATCCTAGCTGTTTGTAGAAATCAATCTAAAAGTCTATCATTCATAATACTACATTTACTCAAATATATCTCCTTTCTCCAACACATCTTCCCTTTCAGATTTAAGATCAGGTATACAAGCAGTAAAGTGAATTATAGAAGACTCAGCAGTCTTCAGATATTATTGACATTATCAATCCTAACCAAATGTTTTTTAAATTATAATAAATTCCAAAGATGAGTAAATTTTGATCTAAAAGCATACTTTTAGATAAGTGTCTTCTATTTTTCAAAAGGATGTTATACTTTCTAGTTGAATGTGTATTTATGAAAAACTGATAATGAACAGCAGATGTTCTTCTCAATCATTAGTATCATCTTCCATTAGTATCTACTAAGTGCCTATGCTATACCAGGCAGGCACTATGCTGGAGCCTGGGCAGGCAGGGGTGGGGGTGGAGGGTTGGAGGGGGTTGGAGGGGGTTGGTGGGGGTGGGGGCGGGGAGAGGGAGTGAAACGCAGCTTCCTTGACTCAAAAAGCAGACAATTTAGGAAAAGACTCTCACAAGTAGCTACACAATTCACAATAAATTAAGTTAGGTATTGCTATCAAGAGATGAATAAAGGGCTATTTTAGCACAGAGATTGGAACAAATTAGCACTGCCTGGAGAAACCGGAAATAGTTTCCAAAAAAGGCATTTTAAGCTGGAGAGAAAAGAAGCTGTACAGGCAGATGAGAGCACATTTGTGGTGTAGAATGCCTGAAGGATGGAGCAAAGGTACACAATTCAAATTCCATGCTTACTGAAGCTTTGGACTTGGTGTCATCGCTTAGCACAGTGGGGATAGAGAACAGCTTCTCAATAAATACTTGACAAGGACATGGTTCCAGGAGCAGGAGGGGAAGGAAACACCAACTCCTCATCCTATACTGGTATCTGTTCACCGAATTTGACTACAGCTAGAGAAACCTACAACTCTGAATCCATAGCTCTGGTGAGCAGGGCAAGATGTTCAAAAACCAGGGGAGAGATATTTAATTACTTCTCCAGGTCCCAGAGTATCCCTTTATTTTAATTAATGCCGAGTGGGTCCTCACAGCATAAGCCACAAGAAAAAACAAACAAACAAACAAACAAACAAACCTCTATCACAACACTATTTCTGTTTAAAGCAGAATAAGGGGCACCTGGGTGGCTCAGTTAGTAAGTGCCTCTGACTCTTGATTTTGGCTCAGGTCAAGATCTCAGGGCCATGGGATGGAGCTCCACATTGGTCTCTGAGCTCCACATGGAATCTGTTTGAAATTCTCTCTCTCTCTCCCTCTGCCTCTCCTCCCTTTCATGCATGTTTTCTCTTTCTCTAAATAATTGAATACATAAGATATTTTTTAAAAAGCAGAATAAAAAGGCAATGTTTAAAAAAAGAAAAACATCTCTTCAGTTTAATTCTAAAAATATGCATGAAAGAAATATAGGTAGAGAATGTAAAGAGAAATATTGCATGAGAATAATTATACCAGTAAAGCCAATAATACTATTCTTAACTTCAAGCTTTGTGTCCCAGTAGCTACACATTTTCTCTACATATCTCAAAAGGTTCAAAGAAACAGTGATTTCAGAAGTTCAAGGCTATTGTTTTACTCTTCAGAGAATTATTATTTTGAAGAACTGGAAGGTTGAAGTGTGCAATATGCCTTTCATAGTATACCTGGCAAACTGTATGAGTGACAGAATGATATTTCTATTAGAGCTTGGCACATTATATTAGAATTTATATCTGTATATCTCTTTATCATCAAGGCCATCTTATCAAGTTTGTTTTCTCATCACCTAGCACTTGTTGAAGAATGGTTAATAAAGAAAAAATGCCTAAAGGATGAAATATCTTGCATATTATGAGACAGGGACCTTCCACCTAACAATATAGGGATAGTTCAGTCTTTGATGAGAAGGTAAAAATGTCAAGATAAACATATGCTCTAGCATGGTGATTGGCAAACTTCTGCTCTTATGAGCTAGGTAGTAAACATCTTAGGTTTTTAAAGCCAGACAGTAACCATTGCAACTACTCAACTGTGCCACAGTTGTGTGACAAGAGCCACCAGCAATAGGTAAGGAAATAGATGTGGCTGTATTTCAATAAAACTTTTTTATAAAAACAGGCAGTGGAAAGGATTCTCACCCCAATTCATTTAGTCATTTTCTTAAAGACATGGGTAAGAAATAAAGCTTTAAAATATTTGTTTTCATATCATTAAATTATGTTCTGATTTTGAGAAAAAAAACAAAACATACATACTAGATCTATAAAATTACAGAAAGAAATTTCAGAAAAATAGTTTGATTATTATGAGATGTTTGGAGTATAAAATTTTCATTCTCCTGCTTCTTTGATATAGGGGAGTACATAAGAAAAGTATGATGCAACATACCACTGAAGTATATTGCTTAAATATCTATTTTCGCTGAAAACAAACAAAGGCTTTGCACCATTAATTACTCCATGTGGAAGAAAGCTGTAAGGTGCACAGCAGTGAGGAAGGAAAAAGAGGAGGGAGAGAGGTCCGGGGAGCAAAAGGTGGGGAAAGAACAAAAGAAGAGCCCATTGAGTGTTAAGTGCTTCAGGTTTTATATCTGCACTCCATGGTACTTGCTTGTCAAGATTCACACTTTCAGAAATCACTCTATTCAGTGTTCTATTATAATAGTAGAGCAAAAAGATTTTTAAAATCCTGATATTTATGCAATTTATACAGAAAGTTTCTATCTTGTTTCAAAAATTGGAAGAAAGTGACTAATGCTATGATACAAAACACAGCTTTCCCTTCACTCGAAGCAATCATGTCTATGGCATATAATTTTAACTAATAAACGCAAAGTGTTTCAGGTGCAGAGTACTGGCTGTGAAAATGTATTGGTTGCTTCAGCTACATAAGCATAATGAGCTTGACTCACAGGCACTGCAATTGAATGTCAGAACCAAACAGTTTGTCCTCCTTTCTTCCTACTTCTTGTTTTTTCTTAAATCTGACTAGGAATAGAAGGAAAAAATGTCACTCTAATGACACTAATTGTTGCCTAATGGCAAGCATGCTGTCAAATTAGCCTAAGTGTCCATTTAAAAGCAAACTTTTATGTGGTTTGCTAAACTATTAAGGCTATTAGTCGAGACATGGAATTGATTTATTTTACCCATTGCATTAACCTCATCTTGCATACTCATCAGTTTCTTATACAGGCCAAAGTAAATGCACCTTGATGCTTTATAAAATTGAATTTAACACCAAGCCATTTGCTTTTAAAAGCTACACATGCTATAATAATAAGAGACTGATGAAGATGCCAGAATCTTCATTGCTAGCATCTAAATGGAGCTTCAGCAATAGAGTCCTCATGGAAAATGAATTTCATGTTGCTGTATACCAAATGTAATTAGTAGAAAGTAGGCTTTATTTTGATGGGGTTATAGGCTCTCTGATCCATAAAACCAAGAGATAGGGACTGTTTAACCTAACTAAAGAAAGTTAGAGAAAGATTAGCTGTTTTAACAAATACCCAAATTTCACATGACAATGAGAAAGAAAACATTTGATAAAGGGTTAATATAAACACAGAGTATGCAAGACAATACATTGAATAAATGCATAATATCATTGTAAAAATGTAAAATATATAAAAAGATACAGGTCCAAGAAAAATTCTGTATGTTCAGAAATAAAATTTAACCCATATAACAAGATTGATGATGGGCACAGCATAAAGTCAACTATCCAACTATCCAGCATAAAGTCAACTATCCAAGGTAGCACAGTGCTTCTTCTGATCATCACTCTTGATTAGGAAACAGTTTAATCTTTATCAGTCCAGTCCTACTGCTTTGATTAAATGTTATGGAGCAACATTCCTTGTTTGAAGAATCTCCTTACATCTGTAATTTATAGGACTTTCCTTTCTATAAATTCATTCTTTTAATCATTTGTTCATTAATAACCTACCCCAGTCTATGGAACCCCATTGACTCTAGGCACCATGTTTCAGGCCACTGTGTGATTCAGGCACTTAGCATATCAGTCTAAACTAAACAAGCTTGTAAATAAGGAGAGATATAAAATGACAATATATCGAAGTGTATGAAACTGAATGTGACGAAAACCAGTTGGATAATAAGACAACAAAGAGTTGAAAACACTGGGAAACATTCATATTTACAAAAAGGAGAAAGGGATACAAATTAGTGAAAGGATCAAAGAAAGATACAACTACAAATGAAGATGAATCAATTGCATCATGGAAGGAATAGTTTTAGCACTGACTTCTGACCATTCAGAGCCTCATTTTTGTTTTTCCAAAATATATTGCTTAATAAAGCTTAATGCTGTTAGTGAATTTCAACATGATGCAAGTTTGTGACAACTTACTTATTGCCTTATTAAATATAATTAGCATGATAAAAATCTAACATGATTTTTTGGTAGTTATTAGTGATGGAAAAATATTATTAACATTGACTTAATTTTTATCATTAAGTTTCCAATGTATCTAGAAAGGACTTCCCAATGAACTTATTTTAGAAAGGTTAAAGACTAAGGCCATATTATTATTTTTTAAATGTTTTTAGTAAGTCTAATAAAGTTAGTACTAGATAAGGACTATAAAATTCTTTCATACTCTTCTACAGCTTCAGAAACATTCTAGCATGAGAGTGGTTGAAGAACAATTCAAAATTTCTGCTGTTAACCAGAAACAGTAAGATACCATGGAATAAGCTTAGCCAAAGAGGGGGAAAAACCTGTATACTGAAAACCATAAAACATTGATAAAAGAATTAAAGATAAAACAAAGAAATGGACATTCATGTGCATGGATTGAAAGAACAATTATTATCAAAATGTCTGTAATGCCCAAAGGAAAGTATAAATTTAATGCTATCTCTATCAAAATACCAACAGCATTTTTCACAGAGCTAAAACAAAGAATCCTAATATTTGTATGGAACCATAAAAGACCCCAAATAGTCAAAACAACTTTGAAAAGGAAAAGCAAAGTTGGAGGCAACAAAATTCCAGACTTCAAGTTGTATTACAAAGCTGTTTTAATCAAAATAGTATGGTACTGGCACAAAAATAGACACATAGATCAATGGAACAGAATAGAAAACCCAGAAATGAGCCCATAACTACATGGTCAATTAATCTTCAACAAAGCAAGAAAGAATATCCAATGGGAAAAAGACAGTCTCTTCAGCAGATAGTGCTGAGAGAAATGGACAGCAATATGCAAAAGAATGAAACTGGACTACTTTCTTACATCACACACAAAAATAAATTCAAAATGGATTAAACTTAAATGTGACATCTGAAATCATAAAAATCTTAGAAAAGAGCCCAGGCAGTAACTTCTTTGACATCAGCCACAGCAATTTCTTACTAGATATGTTTCCTGAGGCAAGGGAAATAAAAGCAAAAATAAACTATTGGGACCTCATTAAGGTAAAAACCTTCTTCATAGTGAAGGAAACAATCAACAGAACTAAAAGACAACCTTCCAAATTTGAGAAGGTATTTGCAAATAACATATCTGATAAAGGGTTAGTCTCCAAAATATATAAAAGACTTATAAAACTCAACATTCCAAAATGAGTAATCCAATTAAAAATAGGCAGAAGATGTGAATAGACATTTTTCAAAAGAGTGAATGCAGATGGCCAACAGACACATGAAAAGATGTTCAACAACATCAGTCATCAGGGAAATGTAAATCCAAACTACAATGAGGTATCACCTCACATCTGTCAGAATGGCTAAAATCAGCAACAGAAGAAAGAAACAACAGGTGTAGGTGAGGATGCAGAGAAAGGGGAACCCTCTTACACTGTTGGTGGGAATGCAAACTGGGGCAGCCACTTTGGAAAACAGTACGGAGTTTCCTCAAAAAGTTAAAAATAGAACTACCCTACAATCCAGCAATTGCACTACTAGGTATTTACTCAAAAAATACAAAAATTGGGGATCCCTGGGTGGCTCAGTGGTTTAGTGCCTGCCTTTGGCCCAGGGTGTGATCCTGGAGTCCTGGGATCAAGTCCCACATCAGGCTCCCTGCATGGAGCCTGCTTCTCCCTCTGCCTGTGTCTCTGCTTCCCTCTCTCCTCTCTGTGTATTCTCATGAATAAATAAATCAATAAAATATTTAAAAAAATACAAAAATACAATTCGAAGGTATACCTGCACCCAATGTTGATACAATAGCCAAAAGATGGAAACAGCCCAAGCGTCCACCAACTGATGAAGATAAAGAAATTGAATATGGAATATGGAATAGTATTCATCCATAAAATGAATGAAATCTTGCCATTTGCAATGACGTGGATAGAACTGTGTTATGCTAAGGGAAATAATTCAGTCAGAGAAAGACAAATACCATATGATTTCACTCATATATGGAATTTAAGAAACAAAACAAATGAACAAAGAGGAAAAAAGAGAGAGAGAGAGAGGCAAACCAAGAAACAGACTCTTAACTGGAGAGAACAAACTGATGGCTACCAAAATGGAGGTGGCTGGGGGGTAGGAAAAAAAAACAAAAAACCTTCTGTCGTTAACTTGCCTATCTATAATCCTGTTTTTCCACATAGTTTTTTTGGCTTATCAATTCTAGTCATTATTTATGACTTCTCATCCTGAAAGATAATAACATGTCTATTTATATCATTCATCAACAGCACTCTACTGCCTACTCACTGCTTTTATTACTATTTTATTGGTAATACTATTGGGTACAATTTAAATCCTATCCTATCTCTGCTTCTTATATCATCAACCTTAGACATTAACAGGAAGTTACTTTCCCTAGCCAATCATCTCCTTAATTCTGCACCCAAAAATCTATTTATTACACTTTTCCTTTTACACTGTTGAAGCTGAAAATTTTACATTTTAATCTGTACAATTTAACTGTTATATGTCAATTAAATTGGAGAGGGTCCAAGGTGATCACTTAGAAGGTTGGTAAGTGTACCTTAGATTTTAGAGGACTAGTGCCTCATCTGTACCGGAAAAATCTAGAATGCTGGATTCCGTGGGTAGCAGCCTTCTTTGATATGCAACAACCATTTGATCACTAAATATGTGCTGAGGCAAGGGGGTGATTGAACTTTAGCCAGGGCTTACTTAGAGATATTTACAATATTACACTTGTCTGTAAATATTAATAAGAATATTCTGGGGTGGGGGTAGCTCCTGGGTAGCTTAGTCAGTTAAGCATCCAACTCTCAATTTCAGCTCAAGACATGATCTTAGGGTCATGAGATCAAGCCCCACATTGGGCTCCATGCTGGGTGTGGAGATTTCTCCTTCCATCTCACTCTGCTCTTCCCCACACCGTGCTCATGCTCACTCTCTAAAAAAATGAGAAAAAGAATTTTCTGTAAGTGTGTACATGTAAGTGTATGTATATAACCAGATGACTTTTACTATTTGAAAATGACTCTGAAAGTCACAGAGACTACCCAAAATTCACACACAAGAAAAGAATAGCCCTTCAGTGTAAGTCTAGAAGGACAAGAGAAATAAAAAATCTATCTTCTCATTTATTCTACCTTGGGTTACAATAATAACACATGTCTTAGTGATAATTAATACAGAAATGATTAAGTATTACTTGTGTATAAATAAATATTAACTGAAAAAAGAAAAGGAGAATTTTCAAGAAGAGTGTTTTTAAAAATACAGATGGTGCTTAGCTTTACCCCAAACCCACTGAACCAGTTTTAAAAAGTAAAGTCTGGGCATCTTGGTCTTTGGCCAGTTATCCTTGTGATTTTTAAATAAATATTTATTTATTTATTTCAGAAAGACAGAGAGAGCGCACGAGTGGGAGGGGCAGAGGGAGAGAGAGAATCCCAAGCAGACTCTGCACTGAACTTGGAGCCAATGTGGGGCTCAATCTCACAACCATGAGACTATGACCCCAACAGGAACCAAAGGTTGGATGCTTAACCGACAGCACCACCATGCGCCTTGCCTTGTGATTTTGATGTACAATGGTTACAATACTTATAAATGAATGTTAGAATCATTTTAGTTAATAACTATTTCAGAATTGTGTCTCATTGGGGATTTTGCAGTTATTATGGACATCTGAGGAAGGTCAAAGTATTCTGCTTGATGGCCATATCAATCACTGCTTGCTTTTTATTACTTGAAGATAAATGATATGCTCTTAGATCCCAAAATCATCCTAGTAAGTAACAAACACTCTCAATTCACTTCAATAAGGGAGAGCTGTGGCAGCAATCCACAAATGGCTTGTAAGTACAAAAGTTATGGAATGGTAGAGTGCTTTTAGATTTCAATTTACATGATTGACGCTTCTTTCAAATGCTCCACAATTCATACAGACAGAAACAGATGGACCATCTGTTTTCAAGTTTCTCATCTCTTTATAGCTCAGACATTTTTGTGATAGCCAAACATAAAGGGGAAAAATGGCAATCCTCATATATGGTTTGACATCTCTTATTGTCTCCCTTTCAAGGTCAAACATTTTTATGAAACAGTATTCCAACTTTGAAGAGAAGAAAATAGCTTCTATCCATACATCCACTCTACATGTGGATTTATGCAGATTTATGTAGGACTATTTTGCGTAATAGTGTTAGGAAATCCCATTGATTCAAACTTTCAAAACAAAGAAGCCATAGAGAATCTCCTTGGTCACCAATGTCTCCAAGTCTTCTAAACACATTTCAGTGCATTACAACACAGGTAGGGGTACAGTGGAGAAGGAGTTCCTCTTATAAGGAAAGAAGTGCTAAATCAGGGGAAATCTATGAGATCATGATAAAATAAATGTATTTCTCAGCAAGAAAATCAACTCTACTAGTTATATTGTTCTATCCTTAAACATTTAAAATTTGTCTTTAAATTCTTTCTGGATTATTAAGACAAGATTCTATTCAGTATCAACATCCCGCAGATTACAAATCTTCATACCCTGTAAAATCATTTCCAAACAAAAATTTCACCAGAGTTCTCTTTGAACCACAGTGCATACTTAGGCAAATCCTGGTGGTAAATTTGTTAAGAAGCTTCATACAAATGTCTGTTCTACATGCAGAATTTTCTTGTATCTACAGAGTTCTGCCCTCAACTTTCGGAGAAGTTTCTGAATGCCTTCATCTTGCCCACAGGAGTATGGAAAGCAAAGAGCCTTAGTTCAAAGATGACAGGTCACAACACTGTTGTGATACAAGAAATGTTTCACATGTGCCTCCTTGTTTTTTTCTTTTTTCCTCATAGTTTTTTCTGTGGTAAAATATGCATAAAATTTACCATCTTAAGCACGTTTATGCATACAATTCAGTGAAATTAAGTACATTCATGTGTTTGTGCAACCGTCACCACTATTTACCTCCAGAACTTTTTCATCTTCCCAAACTAAAACAGTGAAACCATTAAACACTGTCCATTTCCTCTTTCCTTGTCTAGTTCCTGATAACCACCCTCCTTCTTTCTGTCTCATCGATTTGCCAACACCAGGTATTTCATTTAAGTTAAGGCATATAATATTTTTCCTTTTGTGTCCAGCTTGTTTCAGTTAGCAGAATGTCTCAAGTCGTATTCATGCACATGTCAGAATTTCATTCTTGTTTATGAGTGAATAATATTTCATCTTATGTAGAACCATATTTTGTTTACCTATTTATCTGTTGATGGACACTTGGGTTATTTCCACCTTCTGGCTATTGTAAATAACGAGGTTACAAACATGGGTGTTCACATGTCTATTCAAGTTCCCTAGTATTGAACATTTTGGGTAGGCACTTTGTATTCATTGTAGTTCAAAGTGAACTCGCTGAATCATACGGTGTTTATATGTTTTAAGTTTTTAATAAGCCGCCCTGCCGTCTTCCACAGTGGCTGCACCAATTTACATTCCTGCCGGCAATGCACAAGTGTTCCAATTTCTCCACATTTTCACCAATACTTATTATTTTCTGTTTTGTTTTTGTATATACTAGCTATCCTAACAGGTGTGAGGTGGCATCAGATTGTGGGTTTGATTTGCATTTTTTTAATAATTAATGATGTTGAATATCTTTTTATGTTTTCAGTGGCCATTTCTTTCTTTGGAGAAAAATCTTTTCAAGTTCTTGGCCCATATTTTAACTAAGGTATTTTTAATTTTGTTTTGAGTTGTGAGAGTGCATTATTTAATCTGGATATTATTCCCTTGTCAGAGAGATGTTATGCAAATATTTCCCACTCCCCAAGGATTGTATTTTCACTCTCTTAGTGGGTTCCTTTGATGTAAAAAACTTTCTAATTCTGATGAAATCCAACTTACTAATCTTTTTCCTTTTGCTGTGCTTTTGGTGTCATATCCAAGAAATCACGCAAATGAAGATTTCTCCTTAGCTTCATGCTAAGAGTTTTATTGTTTTCATTTTTATATTTAGGTCTTTCATCCACTTAGAGTTAATTTGTGTATGTGGTATAAGGTAAGTGTCTAACTTCATTCTTTTATATATGCAGATCTGTTTTCCCAGCACTGTTTGTTGAAAAGACTGTGTTTTCCTCCTTGAGTAGTCTTGACGCTCTTCTCAAAAATCATCTGACCGTATATGTCAGGGTTTATTTCTGTTTCTCCATTCATCTATACATATGTCTTTATGCTAGTACTACAGTATTGGAACTATTGTAGCCTGGTAATAAGCATCACAATCAGAAAGTGTGAGTCCTCCAACTTTGTTCTTTTTCAAGATTGCGTTGGCTTTTCAGAGTCCATTGAGATTTCATGTGATATTTATGATGGGTTTTTCTATTCCTGAACAAAATAACCTTGGAGTTTTGATAAAGATTGCATCAGCTTGGTAGATCTCTTTGGGAGGTACTGACATCTTAATATTAAGTCTTCTGATCCATGATAATGAGATGTTTCCCCTAACCCCTCTTTATTTTTGAGACCATCCCAGACATTAGGTTTTTAATTGAACTGCACTCCAGTAATTTCCCAAACTCAACATGATAATTTTGTTGTTGTTGTTTTTTTCCTGTGACATTAAAAAAATGATCATAGAAATAGCTGTACTTATTGGGTGCATATTTTTATATTAGCACTCCACAAATTTCTCTATTAAAGAGAAAACTACTAAGCAAATGCTCAGATGGAATGCTTTCTCTACTTAAGACACTGAGACACTGATACAAATAATAAATGACAATAAAATTCTGCAAAAAAAAATGATGTCTTATCAAGAGAAGCTGAGATCTCTGTGTGTGAACTCTCCACATGTATGTGATTTTATGTAACATATATATGTAAATGTATAATATATATAATATATATAAATATTATTATATATATTTAAGCAAAAAAGAGAGACAAGCCCCAAATGAATCACTTGTGCTAAGCCCCACATCAGCAAACCACAACTTACTATCTTTATTGCAATTTCAGCCTCTCCCAGGAATGTGATCTTTAACCAGTTAATCTGGAATTACCTGATTAGCTCTAGTGAAGTCTTCCTCCTGACAGATATCCCCCCATTCCACTGATAACCACCATCCTTCTTTCTGTCTCACCCTTCTTTCTATCCCATCCTCTCCTCAGAGGAAGGTGGCCTTGCCTGAAACAATCCACTCTGTTAGAAACTTCCTTTTCCACCTCTTTCTTCTTAAAAAAAACCTTCCATTTTTGTACAGCTCTTTGGAACTCCTTTCTGTTTGCTAGATGGGCTGCTGCCTGATTCATAAATCACTGAATAAAGCCAAATTGATCTTTAAATTTACTCAGCTGATTTTGGTGTTTTTAAAGCTATATATAGAGATATAACTACTCTCTATATAAATACATCAATTTTACATGTGAAGGCGTTCAGGACAGGAGAGGTACTGAACCATTCACCCTCTCCTGCTCCTGAACATGCCACTTTGACACGTGGATTATATGAGCTCCAGGCACTTGAAAGCCTGCAGGCTCAAGGGCAGCTTTTGTCCTGCCCTTAGCCACAAAGAATAATCTAAATTGGGGTGGGGACAGGGTGGGTGGATCGGGGAGGGGGTGGGTGGGTAGAGGAGTCTTTCCCAGATTAAGAGTTATAAACAGAGATAGATCTTATCTGAGTGACCCACCATATGGTAGAGCAAACGTCTAATTATCAAACATCTGCTTTTCTTATTACTCTGTTGAAGTGCATCCCTTCCCTATGAAATCTCATACCCCTAGCCCCATCTCCTTAGTTCAGAATGATACATAGACCTCACCTGCCTGACTGGCTTTGGAACTTCCAGGTCTTTGTGGGTTTCCCATACATGTACCAATTAAATTTTATTTTCTCCTATTAATTTGTACCATGTCAATTTGATTCTTACTCCAATAAGAAGGACTTTGATGGGGCAAATGTACAATGGCCCATCTTGGTGACATCTGGACTCGTCTGCTAACACTAAAATGTACAATGTACATGTCAGTTTGATTCTTACTCCAATAAGAAGGACTTTGATGGGGCAAAGGTACAATGGCCCATCTTGGTGACATCTGGACTCGTCTGCTAACACTAAAATGAGTGTTTAGGGTCATATTATTATTATTTCATGTTCTATACTTCATCCGATCTATAAAAATAGAGGCACAGTGTGGTAAGCTGTTATTCCTCTTCAGAAAACATTAAGAAATTTTATGTGTACCTTCTATTTTTGCTAATGACACAAAATGTTGGAACTTGTTATTTTTTCTTCCACCAACCCATGAATGTACCATCCTTATCTGAAACCTAAATAAATACTCATTAATGTACAAAAAAAAAAAAAAATGATGGGGCAAGAATTCTTGTTCCCTGATATATTTTTAAAGTTTTGTATGTTTAATCATATATATACCTTATATATAAAATTAAATATTAAATTATACATAAAATTAAAATATAATTTTTAGAAGCACGCGACGGCTTCTGAAAAGCAGGTAATACCATCCCAACTGCACACATCTACAAAAGACAGAACATTTCAAACAATGGTTTATGTATTCATGTACTCTTAGGCATACTTCCTCCATGAATAATGCTTCCTCCTAAGTATGAATTCATGGCCTCTCTCCCAGGCCTGTTTCTCCTGAGCCTTTTGAAAAATGACCTAAAATGGAGCCACAGTGAGTTCAGTGATGAGGAAGTTCAAATCTGATCATGGCCCATACTACTACTCCTTGACAGGAAGCTGACTGGTGCTAAATGACTGTTATTCTGATACAGCTCCATTTCATCAGGCCTTCAGCTTGCTACATAAACTGAAACATGAGATGGTTGAGTGAAGAAGCAGTACAATGCTCTTTCCAAACAATGTTCTATATAACTTACAGAAGGCAACTTCCTGCTCCTTAAAGAAGTGAGTATGGAGACAATGCATTTCAAGTCTATAAAAACCTCAGGACAATGAATTGTAACTACAAGTTTCTTCAAAGCAATTAAAGATATTGCAGTTGGATACCGTTTTGACAATAAAACTAGACAGTTTTTACTAGGAGAAGCTTTTCCAGGCAGCAGAGTATGTTTTAATCAAATACCCTACTAAAAGCTTATGGACTATAAAGAAAATTCTAAAGTAAAATTTAAAAGCCAACTTCTTTTGAAAAATTTACTCTTTGGTATTCCCTAAGTGACTGTGAAGTCCCCTTTTCATAGGTGATAGTACTCAGAAAAGATTGATGAAATGTGGCAGGGTAGCATCAAGGCTTTAGGACCTTTAATTTAAAATGCCTTTCTCTCGCATCCTCTGGTGTAAATTGCTGAGCAATCATCATTTTTCTTTACCTTTTGCTTTTGGTAATATAGTTTGTGTCATGCCAGGATCATAGTTCCCTGACATTAATTATGAACAACCTGAGATCTACTTTTTTTACCTCATACCCGTGAGGGCAAATTCTGTGAGGAGATATGGGATAAACTGAATACTTGTGCCCTTCACGAACAATTTCATTTCAGCTCAGTATTTTACAAACCAGTGCTTGATTTTTTTTCTATTGCAAAAGCTATGAAGGGGTCACTGTTATACTCAGGGCTACTTATTGTTGAAAACTTCAAAAAGAGAATAGTTTTATAAAAGAAGAAGAAGAAAAAAAGAAGACCTCCCAAAGATGCTTCACTTGTTGATACCTCAAAGTTAAGTTCAGGGCAACAATCAATTTTCATCTAAACATTCATCCATCACACAATCTATGAGACACAATTGAAAAGGACCACCTTAAAAATCAGAGAAAGATGTTCTCACACATCAAAGAAGACTTATACTTTCCTTTTAAAAACATGAGACACTAAGCACTGTAACAGTAATTTTTAAGCATGTGGATAAATATTTAAACATAATCATTTCGCATTTAGAAAACTTCTCTTTGAACTGAAATAGACAAGTTCAATTTCTTACCAAAAGTTCTGGGCCTTTTCTCATTATTTAAGCATGCCTTAGAGCATATATGATAGAACTGGTTGGGGAGGGGTTGACTCACATTCAATTACTTAATGTCTAAAATGTATTTCACACACTATAACTCTCTTAAGTGACTATTCAGAGTTATTACATTGCATAAATCTTAATCTTTTAGAGCCATTTGTAAATGATAAAATTATCAGTGCATTCAAAAGGGAAAATTTGTATTGCAATACAAATACTTCTTTGCTTTTATCCAAACAGAAAACTAACACCCAATTTAACATTTTTTTTTTCTGATGGATATTTGTTAAAAATCACTATGTTGGAGGGATACATTTCTACTCAGAAATTAAAATTATATTGTGTATGTAACCTTTCAACTGAACATGCTTTCACAAAGTTCACAGGATTCAATACTCCATCTTGGAAAGGACAATGACTCTTGACTTCATTATAATAAAAGAGGAAACTCAACTTTAAAAAGTCATAAAGACAGTATGTTAAGTAAAATGATCTCTAAAAAGCTAATGATGCTCTGTGTATTTGTTAACAGTGTTCCCCCAGAAGTCACCTGAGAGTGTTTCATCTCATTTCTCATAGTTCCTCATTTCTACATTCCTTTCTTAATCCTTCTCTCACTCTCCTTCCCTCTCATGTCCCAATATCTCAGATTATCTCCTTCTCTAAGAAGTTTCTGGGACCCCTCCTCCACTTCCTTTCCAGGTTAGATAATCCACACACTACCTCACACACTATCTTTGGGTACAAATTGCTCATATTGCTCAAGTCACACTACACCATGTCAGGTTGCTGCCCCCTCCACCACAGTAGACTGTGCTCGTTTTGAGGGCAGGGTTAAGTCTTATTGTTGCTACTCTCTCCCAGAACCTACCAGATCATCATCATATCTTACTGACAACCAACAAATATATTTTTAAAGTAATTGATGAACAAATAAACTACTACAAGAATGAATGTGTAACACCAACAATAAGAACTAAACATAAGAGGATTTATATAAAAATTTTTACAAAGGACCCCTTTATAAAAAGAGAAAAAATGGCCCTTTGTTCAAGAAAGGGCCATTTTGTTGTTGTTGTTGTTTTATTTTGAACAAATAAGTGAAAAGTCAAGTTTTCCATTATAGAGGAAGGAATGAACTAATTTTTGTAGACAAAAAGCTATCAGGAAGTTTGAGGTCAGAAGTTGGAACTAGTGAAGAAAGAAGAAGGCCAGAGAGGGAGAGTATGCCCTATAAGAGGTTCACTCCAGCATGGAAAGGATGAATTTTTAAGTGGTAGTTAATATTAAATTCTAAGTTGCTGCCCATACTGTGCTGGGTTGTAAACCACTCCCATTACCCCAAATATTGAATAAAATTTTGACTATATACAATTATCATGATATGTGTCATGGGAGGTGAGAGGAGATTAACTTGTTTTTGAGTGAACAATGTGGCTTGAAATTATCAGAGAAGTGGAGGAAAAAGAGACTCGGTGTGAGTTCTGAGAAACTAACGAAAATAGGACATCAGAGCAAGAGTTGAAGAAGATAAATGACAGCTCTCAGAGAACTCTCGAGGAAATTTTTAAGGATATCATCAAGCCAGCAGGATAGAGAGTCTAGCTTTTTTTTTTTTTTAATTAATGTTAAATAAAAATAAGAGTTCCCAGAAGCCTAAAAGATTTGAGGATAGCAAGGCTGACTCAGAAGTACATAGAAGCTTCTAGTCTGAGAAAAATTTAAATGCCATGAAGGGTGCTTTCCAATTAGCAAAACATTTCTATAAACAATTTGAACCCAGATATTTGTTAAAGTAGTAGCTAAACTGATATATAAAATGTATTTATAAGATAATGTAACAAAGTTGAATTATCCTCTTTTTTTTTTTTTTTTAAGACTTTACTTATTCATTCATAAGAGGGAGAAGCAGGCTCCACACAGGGAGCCTGACATGGGAATCAATCCCAGGTTTCCAGAATCACACCCTGGGTTAAAGGCAGCACTAAACCACTGAGCCACCCAGGCTGCCCAAATTTTCCTCTTCTTAAAGCACACTTGAAAGGGTAAACTTGCCATGAATAGGGACATTATATGAAACATTGTGTGCCAGGTAGCAAGAAAAATATATGAGCCTTACTCCGATTTGAAGGAAAATGCTTCAAAGAGAAAAAAGACCTTGGTATGTAATGAGAAGTGAAGGACCAGGCCACTTCTAGAGTGATGGAGTATATGAAACAGCGAATCAACCTCAACATATCAGGCAGGTGAACAACTCTCCATACAAAAGAGATTGAACTCTTTTTAAAATATATATATAGTCATAGATGAAGTAGGCACTGAGAGGATACTGCATCTCTATCTAGGAACCACGATTTCACTTTCAGGGATTTGGTTAGAATCGTAATTCCTTTATGGGCAGACACTATAAGATAGAGAACATGCCTGCCTCTCCATTTTTCAGATTAATACAGAATGGAATGGGTGCAGCAGAATTCCTTCTAACACTATCATTAATCGCTATTTGTTTTAGGCAAAGGAAAGATAATGAGTACTGTAGGCATCTTACATCATGAGAATCTGCATCTGAAATGAAAAAAGTTACTGTTGGGTGTGACATTAAATCTGAAAGTCTCCAGAGGTGAATTGAAGTCCACTCTGGGTCTCAAAGTCAAAACTATTATTAGACATATGGTAAGCTATAAGGTGGCCAGCCATTTTTAGAGTACTATACGTACTTTACAATGACCAAAGTGAACAGAACAGAGCAAATGCTATGAAACCAGCATTATTACATGGTGACATCTGTGGATAACTCTGTGTATCTCCTACCTGGCAATTTTTTCTTACAAAAGCTAAAAAATGATTGTATAAATAAAATAAGATTTTTGAAAAGTTTTGGTCTTTGAATAAAAGATATAACATGAGCATTGGAATTATCATTTAAATGTGTATTTTGTCATATGTATGAGGAAGTATTCATTTTTATGAATAATTTTCAGGATGATAAACCTTTTGGTTATATTTCTATGTGTTTGATCTATTGAATTTACAAAATAAAATATTCATATGAAAGAAATGAAAACATATGAAGACAAATTACCAACTGTCATCATCAATTGAACTTACAAGGAAAATTCTAGATCCAATGGGCTTCAATTGTTTAGCTGGTGTTTTCCATGATAAATATTCATGATTTGTGCCTTTGAGTTGGTGACTTACTTTTGCTACTAAGTAATCTACAACGGAACAGACTGTTGCTAGATTCACTGTTGTGGGATATTATTCGCCTTTAAGAAAATGTTGTCAGCTGTTTTTTTCTATGTCCAATTGAATGAATCTAATTACAGAATATAAGTAGTATTCTATCTCAGTGTATATAGTTATGTATGTGTATATATGCACACATATCCATATATATATATTTATATGAAGGTAGAGATGAGCTCAATATTTTATAAGTAAAATACCGATTATAATTTCCTTTTATGTATATTTCTGTGCTTAGAGAAGTTATCTTTAAAGGATCAAGCCCAAAAATAAAACCCAGCCGAAGGAAGAACAATGAAAAAAACTCAATAAAATCAGTTAGCAGTTGCATTTCTCCATCTATATTATGTTAGGAAGATATTTAGTTCAAAATAGTTTTTTTTTTTCTCAAAATCTCATCTGACTAAAAAGTCACATTCTTTCAAATGTGAAAAAAAATGGGCAGCCCGGGGGGCTCAGCGGTTTAAGGTCACCTTCAACTCAGGACCTGATCCTGGAGACCTGGGATCGAGTCCCTGCACGGAGCCTGCTTCTCCCTCTGCCTGTGTCTCTGCCTCTCTCTATCTCTGTGTGTCTCTCATGAATAAATAAATAAGATCTTTTAAAAAAAATAGTGAAAATGATCTGAAAATCTTGAAAAATTTAACCACAATTCTCTTTCATATATTATGTTAAAATACTAGGAAACAAAAATTTTTAGTTATTTTAAACCTTGAATATTTCTTTACTTAATTCATATGTTTAATAACTTTTGAATTAAAGAAACACACACATGGATATTACCCTTCAGGTAATATTTATACAATAACACCCCATGAGTGCATAATTGTGCTTGAGGTTATATACATTAATTCATTTGAGCCTCTTTATTCTGCTTATAAATACACAGTTACAGAAAGTATTGTTTTTACAGAAAACCACAATGCAGTGGTTGTTAATCAAAAGTTTCTTAATTATTTTTTAAAGATTTTATGCATTTATTCATGAGAGACACAGACAGAGAGGCAGAGGCATAGGCAGAGGAAGAAGTAGGCTTTCACTGGGAAGCCTGATTCAAGACTCGATCCCAGGACCCTGGGATGACGCCCTGAGCCAAAGGCAGATACTCAACCATGGAGCCACCCAGGTGCCCCAAAAGTTTCTTAATTATTAAATTGGAAAGAGAGCAAAGTTGAAGATAGCTCATTGACTACAGGCTTTGAATATACTTTCTTATACCACAATGATAGGTCTTCTGGGCAGACAGTCTTACTGTAGAGAAAGGAAACAAGGTGTCAAAGGATCCAGAAGCATCTTACTTCAGGTGGGCTTTCTTCCAAAAACAGGCAATATTAGTGCTGAGTCACAGACAGAAGAGGCTAGAGGAAATGGTCAAAGACCAATGACTGACCTTTCTGCTCACTTACAGTCAAAGTGTTTCAACAGAATTCGTTCATCAATATGAGACAGTATTAAAGCTCTCATTTTTTTTTCAGCAATAAGCATCTGCTAAGGAAGAAAAGAAGTTGCTCCAATTAACGCAGCATGAATAAGACAATGCAAATAGTTGGCTACATCTGAAATTGAACTTCCATACCCATGAGCAGAGCAGGTGCAACAAAGGGAATACAGTAGCATTAGCATTTATACTTTAAGAAACACTGACTGACATGGAGTCTCGTCCATATGATTTGCATAGTATAAGATAACATGTAGAGAGTCACAGTAATTTTATACTAACATGCTCACAATGAATTCCAGAGGGAAGTGAAATCAACTACATTTAATATTTCTCCTCTTCCCCTATCACATTAAAAAACTATATTCAAGTGTGGGTGGCCCATTTGAAAGCCACTTACTTTGCTTTCAGAGTAATTTAATTTAGGAAATTAAAAATTTAGGTGCAGGAATTTCTCTAAAACTTAAGATGTTACCACTTTCTTTACCTTTAAATATAAAACTAAAAATTTTATAATGTGGAAATAGAAAGCATCATGGAAGTTTTTTTTTTTTAAAGGAAGTTCTTACTGTTGCATTATGAATGTAAACCTTACAGGCAAGATGATAATAGGTTGTAATTTCATTGATGTGGGAAATATCTAGAATATAGACTTACAAATGTTCCTATTTTTCCCTTTAAGATCAGTTCAAATAATAGACTATCAAGTATCATAGAGCCTAAAACATCCACATGCTCTCTATCATTTTCTAGACAGAACAATATCTGGTGCAGCTGTAACACAGAAATTTGAGTCCAAACTCACAAATAAAAATATTGACTAAGACAACCACTTTGACACTCTAACCCAGGGGTCCAGAAGCCCAAGACACAGTGTGATGATGAGAAAATGATTGGCTGATATGATCATCTAATTGAAGGGTACCTGAGTGGCTCAGTGGTTGAGCTCAGAGCATGATCCCAGGGCCCTGGGATCGAGTCCCACATCAGGCTTTCTGCAGATGGCCTGCTTCCCCTTCTAATTCCCTGCCTCGCTCTGTGTGTTTCTCATGAATAAATAAGTAAAATCTGTAAAACAACAACAAATTGTCTAATTGAGAAAGTTGGTGTCAGAAGATTTGTAATATCATAGTGATGAAATGGTTTTACCTAGAAAAAAAAAAAAAGATTAGGAATAACCTGTCACTAGACAGTACTAAAAAGACAGATACAGGAGGAAAATGACACATTTTATTCTTGTTTATTTTTCTAATTAAGAGACTTTCTTTTTTAGAACAGCTTTATAGTTACAAGAATATGGCTCAGGGAGTACTGAAAGTTTCCATATACTATGCTTCCCCTGCATACAATCTCCCCTGTTATTAATATTTTGCTTTAGTGCAGCATGGTTGTTGCAATTAACAAACCATTATTGAGCATTAATTATAATTAAAAAGGTCCATAGTTTACATTAAGACTCATTCTTTGGTACAATTTTATGGGTTTTGACAAATACATAATGCCATATATCAACCAATATCATACAGAATAGTTTCACTAAATTAAAAATCCCTTGTGTTTCACGTAGTCACTCCTTCCTCTCTCCCCCTAAACCCCTGGAAACCACTGGTCTCTATAGTTTTGACTTTTCCAGGAAGTCATAGAGTTGGGATCATATGGTATTTCACCTTTTCAGATTTGCTTCTTTTACTTAGTAATACGGACTTACAGCTCCTCCATGTCTTTTGGTGGCTTGACAGCTCATTCTTTTTATCACTGAGTAGTAGCATTCCATTGTGCGGATGCAACACAATTTGGTGATATATTTACCTAGTGAAGAGCATTCTTGATTATTTCCATGTTTTGAAAACTATGATAAAACTGCTATTAACATTTTTGTGCAAATTTTTTTTTTAAGATTTTATTTATTCATGAGACACAGAGAGAGAGAGAGAGGCAGAGACATGGGCAGAGGGAGAAGCAAGCTCCATGCAGGGAGCCTGATGTGGAACTAGATCCTGGGTCTCCAGGATCAGGCCCTGGGCTGAAGGCAGCACTAAACCCCTGAGCCACCCGGGCTGCCCTTTTTGTGCAAATTTCTGTGCATACACAGGATTTCAACTCAATTGGATAAATACCTAGGAATGTGATTACTGGATTGTATGGTAAGACTATGGTCACAAAAGCTGAACATTTTAAGCCTTCCTTCTTTTTTAACTTAGGCATTTCTATAGTACAATATGATTGTTCTTTTTGCGGGGCAGCAAATGCATTACATTTCTTTGCTCATGCCAAGAGGTTAAAAACAAAACAAAATAAAACCCTGCTTTAGAAAGGTATCATATAATGGCCATCCTTTTCAGAGAAAAAGAAGTTTAACTTTGAAGAAAAGAGATGCACATCTCTGTAAGTAAGCTTAAAGTATTAAATGCATTGAACCCATGAGCAACATGAATATTGTTTCTTACTGGTATGTTTTGAGCCTAGTTTTTCCTGAATTTCATTTACTTTAAAAGTAACATAGCAAACAAGAACAAGAAAGAGTGACAACTTGAAGCAATTTACATCCTTATTTTGACTGAAATGGCTATAAGAAAAGGCAGACAAATTACTTTTCTCTGGCTCTTCTTCTGGAAAAAATCAATCTTTATTCACTTTAATAATGCAGTTAAATTGAAATTAAAACTAGAAAGTTAAACAAGTAGATCCAAAACTTCTAACCTTTTATCTTTTTTCTTTTTAGATTTTATTTATTTTTTTTATTTGGAAGAGAGAGACAGAGATAGCAAGAGAGAGCAGGAGTGGGGAGGAGAGAGACAAGCAGGGAGCCAGATGTGGGACTCAATCCCAGAACCCTGAGATCATGACCTGAGAAGACATTTAACCAACTGAACCACCCAGGTGCTCCAACTTCTAACCTTTCCTTAAAGATCTGTTTTTTTATAAGTGTCTCAAACACAAATAGTCATGTTTTCAAATAATAATATGGAAATTAAAATTAAAAATAAATATAAATATAAATAATAATATGGAAAATAAGGGGGCATATACCTTAACATAGCAATTTTATTATATGGAATGTAGACTACACAAGATATGGGTACAAAGATATCCATGGAGGTGACACTCACAAATACAGAAAAGATGGGGAAAAAAAACCCAAAACAACAAATGATCAAAAATAGGGGGTTGGTGATTAAAATATGTTATATCCATGTAATTAAACATGAGGCAGTCATTAAAAACCATGTTGTAGTATAATATATATTAGGAAGAAAATCATCATTCATATTCTCTAGAGAAGGTGGACAGCCTTTCTGTTTGTCAGGTTAGGACTTTCTCATGGTCCCAAAGGGAATGTTACAGGACTCCTGAGATTTTTTGATCTGGAACTTTTTAAATAATAACACTCATTCTATTGGATAGCCAAATGCTATCACCCAATATCACTCATTTAGAATTTACTTACCAGGCACTTTCTCTGTGCTAGATTCATCTAAACAATAAAGACACACAAGTGATCAAATAAACCAAACAAGTTCCTATTTACAAGGAGCTTAAATTCTAGTGTGAAAATGAGAAGGTGGTGGGAGAGAATCAAGGCAGACAATAAATACATACATAAAACCATAAGACAATGTTAAACAATGTGTGCTATTTGAGAAAAAAAAAGAATTGATGTCAAAGAAAGAGAAGGTGTTGACTAGACAGCTATTCAGATGGGGTGGTCAGGTAAGATCACTTGAGGGGTGCCACTTGTGTTCAGAACTGGTAAGGATCAAAGAAATGAGCATTCCAGATATGTTAACACAGTCAATAAGCCCTGAGTCGGTAATGCATTTGGCATGGTCAAGGAATAAAACAGAAAGAAGCAATATATAACTGACTTTTATTGAGCAGAAAGGCAAAGTGGTAGATGAATTTGGAATAGAAGCCTAGAGCCAAATCATGTAGGGTCTTGTAGGTAATTTAAGGTTAAAGATAAGAATGGAGAGGAGAGGAAGAATCAGAAAAGTTCCAAGTCTGGGAGACAGGGCATGTGATTCAATCTTGACACCAGTGTAGAGCTGACTGCCACATATGGCAGTGGAAAGATATGGACCAGAGGACTAGGGAACTGAGAGACAAGCATTGCCAGGGACAGCAGAAGCATAAACAAGCAAGAGGATATATCCAGGAACCAGGGTCCATAGATGATGCATCAATGCAGTGGAGTTCATAGCAGGATTCCTTTCATTGCCTATATTCAAAGATACCACCTACAAATCAACCATAAATGATATTCTAAATGTATCTGCCATTCTTTCATTTATCCACTCAGGAATTGGGGACTCGATCCACCCAAAGCCTAGGGATAGGGATCAAGTCCTCACACTTTAGAGACCCAACTTTACCACCACAGTGTTACTTAAGCTGGGAAAGACAAACAGATACAAAGTATCAAAAATATCTGTGGGAATGAGTGGTTACAGGCAGTTTTCTTTGAGTTTTTTTTTTGTTTTTTTTGTTTT
The DNA here is from genome assembly GCF_018345385.1 of Vulpes lagopus. Taxonomy (NCBI): domain Eukaryota; kingdom Metazoa; phylum Chordata; class Mammalia; order Carnivora; family Canidae; genus Vulpes; species Vulpes lagopus. The sequence continues at coordinate 14,631,242 of NC_054836.1, read as the reverse complement.
GTTTTGTTTTGTTGCTCCAGTGTCTTCCAAGTTTTCTGGCATGACAATGTTTTATTTTGGTAATTATGAATAAAAGCTATTCAAAAGCCAATCAATAAAGGAAATCTTTCTACTTCTTTAATCTGGTTTATTATTGGATTTATAAAAGCCTGGGCATGCCATTATAATCAGCTGTATCAAAATACTAAAACATAAGAAGAAGTGTTAACAAATAAGATAACATCATAAACCAAATTCATTATGTTCTGAACCACAACATTTAATATGTCCTTCCTATTTCTCTAAGTTTGTCCCAAATATGGTCATTAATAAAATGCTTTGTCTTAAAAATAAAAATGGTTATGGTAATCAGTTTAGGGCTTAACCAATAGTCTATTCCTCTAAAACATCCAAACAAATCCAGAGAACAAGGAAAATACATATATATTAATGATACTAATGACAATAATTTTATCAGTGCAGATATGGCATAAACCCAGTCAAATTATGCATACAGCCTGGTCAACAAAACCACCAGGACTTTATAAGACCCATTAATTTGAGAACTGAGCTTTATAGACTCTGCCAAAGTGCAGCCACATTTCTCTGCCCTGCACTCAGGGACTCCTCAACATGACATTTCCGAGCTGAAAACGCCATTGCTCGTAGCTAAATGAATATTCCCCTAAGCATTTGCTTTTCAAGATATGAGTTTCCAGGAATGAGATACCACCCACTGCCAGCTGGGTACAGATATAAATAAAGAGAAATTTACCCTTGGATAAGGAACCAAATTTTTTTGTGTGTTTATATATTTTAAACTTGGAGTTTCATCATTTTTTTAAGTTGTCCTTTTAGAAGTTATTCAGAAATATGTTAAAGAGTGAATGACTTGCCTACATTTGCATTAATTAGGATTTTTAAAAAGTGTTTGAGTTCAATGCAGTTGGTAAGTCAATCAGCTCATCTCCAAATGCCAATCTTTTGTGTCCATGTATATATTGTTCCATATTTTCTCAGGAAACTTCTGTAGTAAAAAAGACATGCCACATTTTATGTAAAAAATATTTTTAGTCACATGAAGTAAGTGTATCTTAAAATGTTCAAATATTTTTAATGAGATCTTCAATAAAAGGTATCATTGCCATCATGAGAGAATCAATGACAAAGAGTAATAGATGTTGGGCATACACACACACACACACACACACACACACACACACACACACACACGTCAGTATATAGATACAGTGTTTATGTTTACAAAATCTATTGCCCTTTGAAGCAGTAATATACTAGGTAGGCTCCAAATTCATTTGCTAATTAATGCTAATCATATTAGCATGATTATTAACCTAAGTTTCTTTTTTTTTTTTTTTTTGATTTTTATTTATTTATGATAGTCACAGAGAGAGAGAAAGAGGCAGAGACACAGGCAGAGGGAGAAGCAGGCTCCATGCACCGGGAGCCCGACGTGGGGTTCGATCCCGGGTCTCCAGGATCACGCCCTGGGCCAAAGGCAGGCGCCAAACCGCTGCGCCACCCAGGGATCCCTAACCTAAGTTTCTATGTTAATAGTAAATGTTGAAACAACTACAAGTGTATACTTGTACATTTTTTCTTTAATTTCCTTTTAAAAAATGTTTGAGAGAAGACAGGAAGGATTAAAGCTCCCACAGCAAGACTGAGCTCTAACACAGGAAAGAAGCATCATCCTTCCTGTTTGTGGTCCTAGATATGTTAGACCCACTGCAGTCTTTTTGCTATTCGAGTCCTCTGAATATTTCTTATTCTACAGAACTTGCACAGATTCCTGCAAAGTATAAACATTCCTTAACATTATGTACATTTAGATGAATGGCATTTAAAAGATGACACTCTTATTTAATCTCCTAGGAGCAACACTTCCATAATTGCTTAGTAATATTTTCAAAGGTACTTTATGTCACAGTAACTAGAATAAAATCATAGCAGGAAAACGTAGCTCACTTCCCTTTCTTCTTGAAGCTTTGAAGGTTCTATGGAAATTTTCTGCATCTCTAGGACTGCCAATTCAAAAAGTATTTATGGAGTGTATACTGCATGCATAAGCTATATTAATAAGCATTTGTCTCTCATCTTACAGTTCAAAATATTATTTCATTTACATAATGTTATTTGACCCTTGTAAGAAAGATAAGTCTTCAAATATGGCTAGTAATTTCTTGAAAACTGTGAAGACATTAAGAGAAAAAAAATTGTTTTTTTACACACATATAATGTTCTTACTATTTTGATTGAATATCTGTTGTGGTACAAAGACTTACAAATAGCACAGAGATTTACAAATGGGAGGAGGCATTGAATCCTACATGTTCTGACACATAAGCCACTGAGAAGAGCTAAAGAACCCTGTCTGTGTTTCCACAGACTCAAAGTTATGTAATTGTTATTTAGACTCCCAAAATCAAATAAGATAATAAATGGCTGGAGAGAAAACATTTGAAACCTGGTAATTTAAAAGAGACTTTAGCTCGATGTCTTACTGGATGGCTTATTTTTCAAAATATCTTATGGCAAATTACTTGATGGAGAAGATAATTTATAGTCAAGTATTCAACAGACAGTATGGAAATGTTTCTATGACCATAGAAACAACATAAGTCTGCTCCATGGGAAAAAAAAATATCCCCCACTAGTAATAGATGTATTTTCTCTATTTATAGAAATATGTATTATTAGTAATTATTTTAAAACTGTGTGAGGAGTTTTGCTTATGAGTGAGAAAACCTCTTGTCCTAACAATAAGGAAAAGCTGGGTAATTTGAAACATCAGGATTATTCTTGAGCTCCTAAGAAAACTAAGATGGCTAAAAAGTAAGAAATAATTACAATCACATAAAATATGTTTTCTCATACCCCAAATAAATTAATTTAGCAATCAATAACACACTTCTAAATACCCATGAGTCAACATGCAAGTCAAAAGTGAAATTGGAACATCTTTAATTGAATGAAAATTAAAGTACAACCTATCAAAACTTGTGAGATGCAGGTCTTAGAGAAGCATTTATAGCATTAAATGTTTACCTTGGAAAAACAAATGAGTGTCAAGTTAACAATAAAAATCCACCTTGAGAAATGAAAAAAGAAAGAGAGAAAGAAAAGAAAGAAAGAAAGAAAGAAAGAAAGAAAGAAAGAAAGAAGAAAGAAAGAAAGAAAGAAAGAAAGAAAGAAAGAAAGAAAGAAAGAAAGAAGAAAGAAAGAAAGAAAAGGAAAGGAAAGGAAAGGAAAGGAAAGGAAAGGAAAGGAAAGAAAAGAGAGAAACTAAAAAAATAGCTAATTAAATCCAAAGCAAACAGAAGGCAGGCAACAATAAAGATATGGGTAGAAATCAGTGAAACTGTTAGAGAAAAATCAATGAAACAAAAAGCTTGTTCTTTAAAAATTATCAATAAAATTGAAAAATTTCTAGTCACACTGAACAGAAAATTATCAATATCAAGAATAAGAGAGTCATTACTAATGATAAGGAAAGTGATAATAAAGACATATTGTAAGTGAACTGGTGCCAATAATTTTGACAACTTAAATGAACAAATTATTTGAGGAACAAAATGACAAAAGCTCACTTGGGAACAAATAAATAAGCTGAAAAATCTCCACAGAAAATTTAAGAAGTTGGAAGTTTTCTCATAAAGAAAGCTTCAATTCAGAGGGCTTTACTGGTAAATTCTAAAGCAAAATTTGAGAAAGAAATAATACCAATTTTACACAAACTCTTGCAAAAATTTGGAAGAGGTTTTCTTTTTTTAAGATTTTATTTATTTATTCATGGAAGACACACAGAGAGAGAAGCAGGCTCCATGCAGGGAGCCCGACATGGAACTATATCCTGGGTCTTTAGGATCACACCCTGGGCTGAAGGCGGTGCTAAACCACTGAGCCACCCAGGCTGCCCTCTTGCAGAAATTTGAAAAGAGAATAGCACGTGACTGAATCTATGATGCCAGTTATTATTCAGATACCCAAATCATATAGACTTTACTAGAAAAGAAAACTACAGGTCTAAATCCCTAATGAACATAGACTCAAAATATTCTTAAAATATTTGCAAATAGGGGATCCCTGGGTGGCTCAGCGGTTTAGTGCCTGCATTTTGCCCAGGACACAATCCTGGAGTCCTGGGATTGAGTCCCACATCAGACTCCCTACATGGAGCCTGCTTCTCCCTCTGCCTGTCTCTCTCTCTCTGTTTCTCTCTCTCTCCCTCTCTGTCTTTCTCTCTCTCTCTCTGTGATGAATAAGTAAATAAAATATTTAAAAAATATTTTCAAATAAAACCCAGCAATACATGTATGTAAAGAGACAATGCATCATGACCAGTAAGTCTTACAAAGAGTGTAGCATTGATTTAACATTCAAAATTAATATTATTTGCCTTACTAAAAGACTAAAAGAGCAAAACCATAGTCTCAATAGATGCAACACAGAATAGATGCAGAAAAATCAGTTGATGAAACACAACACTTATTTCTGATTTAAAACTCTCCTTTAGGGATCCCTGGGTGGCGCAGCGGTTTGGCGCCTGCCTGTGGCCCAGGGCGCGATCCTGGAGACCCGGGATCGAATCCCACGTCGGGCTCCCGGTGCATGGAGCCTGCTTCTCCCTCTGCCTATGTCTCTCTCTCTCTCTCTCTCTCTCTCTCTCTCTATCATAAAAAAAAAAAAACTCTCCTTTAGATAGCAATTATAAAACAAAACAAACAAAACCCCTCCAAGTTTAAGAGCATGTATCATCTTAAAACAAACAAACAAACAAAAAAAAAAAAAAAAAAGAAAAACCAAGCAACAACAAAAACCTTACAGCTAAATAACAAATAATGATCAGACACTAAAATCTTACTCATTAGATGAGAAACAAAGCAGGGTGCATATATTCACCATACCAGTGCCAACATACTTCCTTGTATTGGAAGTCCTAGATGTTACAATAAGAAAAGATAAAGGTATGAAAGACATAAAGCTTTCTTGAAAAGGAAGAAGTAAAGCTGTTTTTATTCAATAATTACATGATTTTGTATGTAGAAGATCCTAAGTATCCAGTAAATATTTACTGAAACTAACGAGGGAGTTTAGCAAGATTGTAGGGCACATACTCTATATATAAAAATCAATTATATTTCTATATATTAGAAACAGGAAAAAATTTTAAAACATCACTAAAGATAGCATCAAAAAATAATATATTTGTAGATAAAGTGATCAAAATCTCTGAAAGACCTGTATACTAAAAATTACAAGAAAAAGGAAGAAATTAAAGATCTAAGTAAATGGAAAGCTACCCCCTATTCGTAGATTAGAAGATTCACTAGAGTTATGATGTCAGTTCCCTCAAATTTATTTAAAGATTCAAGGCAATCACAATCATAATCCTAGCAGGTCTGACTGTAAAGGTTTGTAAGCTGATTCTAAAACTTAAGTGATATAGCAAAAGGCTAGAATGGCAGTTCTCAACCCGGGGACGTTTCCTTCCCCAGGAACATTTGGTAATGTCTGAAGACACTTTGGTGTTTACACCTAGGGTAGCTGCTATTAGCAAGTAGTGAGTAGAGGCCAGGGATGCTATTAAACATCCTACAATGCCCAGGAGAGCCTGCCACAACCAAGGATTATTTGATGGACAGTGCCAACAGCTCCACAATGGAGAAATCCTGGACCAGAAAAGGCAAACAACTTTGAAAAAGATGAACAATGGATGACATACTACTTCACATCAGTGTGATATTGATGGAAAGGTGGATGTAGTTATCAATAGAACAGAACAGAAAATCTAAAAATTAATACATATATATATTTATAGATGTATAATAATCCATATATGTGTGTGTGTGTGTGTGTGTGTGTGTGTTGTGAGACTGACATGACAACACAGGGGCCCGTGGGACCTTTTTGGAGTCATGGGAATATTCTGTATCTTGATTGTAGTGATGGTGACCTGTTTAACTTTGGTCGAAACTCATTGAAATGTACCATAAAAAAGGTGAATTTTATGTTAACTGAATAACTCAGAGTAAGGAAGCAAACAAAAATGAGGCTTTGGTTTTCCTATAAAACTGAAGAATCCAGATGTAGGAGAAATTAAACCTCAAAACTTTTTCAGTTCATCTCCATTTTGCTGTTGTATAGCTTGGGATCATATATAGTTGGAAATTACAAAGAAAAGTTATCTCAACAGGGGGATACCTGGGTGGCTCAGCAGTTTAGCGCCTGCCTTCCACCCAGGGCTGATCCCAGAGACCCGGAATCGAGTCCCTCATCAGGCTCCCTGCATGGAGCCTGCTTCTCCCTCTGCCTGTGTCTCTGCCTCTCTCTCTCTCCCTGTGTTTCTCATGAATAAATAAATAAAATGTTTAAAAAAAAAGCAAAGTATCTCAACATAAGGAAGTACTTGCTAACAGCCCAAATGGAGTGCACTTCTTGGAGAGGATATAGTGGTGTATTCCTTAAAACGTATTTTAATAGCTGTAACAAAGAAAAAAATCCCATGGCCAAAAAATCTTGGTTTAAACAATACTAAATAGATATTTTGTTTGCAGATTCTATTACAGCCTTTAATGTATGCAATGTGGAATCCCTAAAAGGGACTGTAATATCATCATGTAGTATATACAGTATATACAGATGATGGTGAGATTAAATGTCCCTTAAGGTTCTCTTCTAATGCTAAAATTATTTAAGTTTAAAAAACAAAAACAAAAACATGTAGGCACCGGGGTGGCTCAGTGGTTGAGCGTCATGATCCCGGGGTCCTGGGATAGAGTCCTGCATCAGGCTTCATGCAAGGAGCCTGCCTCTCCCTCTGCCTAGGTCTCTGCCTCTCTCTGCATCTCTCATGGATAAATAACTAGAATCTTTAAAAAATAAAAATAAATAAAAATAAAATTTGAAAAAACATGCATTCAACATCATAGGCTATGGCTTATAAATAATCATCAGAAATATATATTCTTAATAGCAAGGATTTGTAGCATTCACAGTGGCAAGGACAATATGTTCTATTTCTTTCCTGTTCCTTATGATACAATAAAACACAGTACATATTGACTGATTTAGATATGAATAAAAGTTCCATCAATATGTAAACAAACCAAACATTGAAACAAAGTTGTATTGAAAGATCGTGTGGTACAGAATACACTATTCTTGCTATCTTTCCTAAAACATGTTTGCTGTTATATAAACTGTCTGCGTTCTCAGCACTGTTTGACTTTGAAAACATGGAAATGAATCCACTTGACTCAGTATGAAGAGACACGTCTCAGGGAGGAAATCTCATTATTTCTTGCTCCTCCAATACCAGTGCTGGTAATCACATTCCTGTAGTTTATACACTTCTACTTTCAGGACCTGGGGAAGGGTGAAGGGACAGCTGCTGGGTAATGAGCTCCAACAGAGAGAAGATTCCAACTTCAATTATATACCAGAGAAATATCTTTTCTGAAACAACAAAGATCTATTAAATCCTGATAAATTGTTTTTGATATTCAGCATTTAATAAAGCTAAGTTAAAGCAGACAGAAAGAAGCTTTTTCCTCTTTATAATTTGCTCTATGAGAAGTATTAGGGATTGTCTGTGATTTTGTTTATAGCTGGCAAATCTAATCGTAGAATTCATCAGCATGTAAGACAAGTCACACCCATGCATTTATGTATACAACTGCCATTTGGGTCTTTGGGAAAGAATGCCATTAATGAATCTCATTGCATTTAAATGTTACATGACTTTAAATGTTACAAACAATTCAGGGAGATAGTGCCCCTAAAAATAAGGTCTTTCGATAGTCACTTCCATAAAATACTCCGTAGTGAATATAAAAAAGGCAGTAAAAACACACTTGAAGAATGGAAATATTTAAAGAAAACATGTCAAGGAGAACCAATATACTAGAAAAGACCTCTTAATATTTATTTTTACTTGATGGTCTCACTTGTCTAATCTAAATACCCTTTGGTCTTTTGTCTTATGTAATTCTTTGTTCTTTCATTTATTTGTTTAAAATTGTTAATTGAGGGGCACCTGGGTAATTGAGTGGTCGAACATCAGCCTTTGGCTCAGGTCGTGATCCTGGGGTCCTGGGATCGAGTTCTGCATCTCCCTCTGCCTAAGTCTCTACATCTCTCTCTGTGTCTCTCATGAATAAGTAAAATCTTAAAAAAATAAAATAGCAGAAAATTGTTAATTGAGCACCTAGAATATGCTAGGCTTTTTTTTTTCTAGGGTGAAGAGAGATATATCAAAGACAAAAACTCTATAATAATTCAATGCAAAAACAAAAAGCCAAATCAAAATAAAATACAAACACCTAACCAAAAACACAATCTGTCTACACTCTACCTACTATGCTTCAGTTTCTACTGAACACAGCCTTTTCACTCATACACATTCCAGAATGAAATAAAGTTACTAATTTTAAAGATGAAAAACTACATGGTCTTACACATATTAGAAAAGAAGTATTGGGGATCCCTGGGTGGCGCAGCAGTTTAGCGCCTGCCTTTGGCCCAGGGCGCGATCCTGGAGACTTGGGATCGAATCCCACGTTGGGCTCCCGGTGCATGGAGCCTGCTTCTCCCTCTGCCTATGTCTCTGCCTCTCATTCTCTCTCTGTGTTTCTATGAATAAAAAAATAGAATCTTAAAAAAAATCACGATTATAGTTCTGATAGAATCACAATAGAATCTATCAAATAGCTTGTTTCCAAAACAGAATTATGTTTTGTTGTTAAATCATACCCTCTCTTGCCAGCTAGAATCAGGAAATGTTTACAGCAACCTAGCGGGATCACAAGAAGAGAAGGAGGATTTCATGTGCACAAAGAGAAAGCCGTTGATTCCTCAAGGAAGTCCTGGATGTCAAGTTTCCTTATTATAGCAACTGTAAAAGATGTGGTGTGGAACTTCCATGAAATCAGTGGTTCCATAATCCATAGCACTACCAGAATCACAGCTGATAACGGTATAAAGATGTATTGATGATCAGTACTTCCCTTTTAGCTAGAAATCTCTGTTAATTAACAAACCTTTGGTAAATGTGTTAGGTCTGATATTCCTCTTGAACCACAGGTTATTTTTTTTTTCAGGACCCTAATGATCTAGTAAAAAGTAGGATTCACTAAGATTTCCTGACTAGTTACCTCACCTTTACACAGGAGCACTCTCACACCACCCCTCAAAATCTCCATTTCCATACCTATTTGGAAGTTTAATTTCTATGATAGCCACAGGAAATTTTTGGCCTAAGCTTTGCATATGATAAAGGGACATGATCTAGGAGCTCAATACTACAGGTAGGTTGAGAATAGAACTCAGGAAATATTCTGAGAATTGGTCATATCAGGACTAGAACCAAAAGATAAATGTATCACCACATCTTCTTTCTACTTGGCTTTCATCCTTTATTCACTGAACTACTTAAGGCAAGAATCTAAGTAAGTAGGGGATCCCTGGGTGGCTCAGCGGTTCAGCACCTGCTTGTGGCCCAGGGTGTGATCCTGGAGACCCAGAATCGAGTCCCACATCGGACTCCTGCATGGGGACTATTTCTCCCTCTGCCTGTGTCTCTGCCTCTGTCTTTCTGTGTCTCTCATAAATAAATAAATAAATAAAATCCTTTTTTAAAAAAGTATTTCTTGTTAAAAAAAAAAGAATTAGTGAGTATACTATACAAAATATATGTGCTAGATATGAGCCAACTAAAGTAATTAGCCAGAAAGTTGATAATGATTAGCCAATGAAAACAACTAAGAAAACAGTAATGGCAACAATAACACTCAGAGCTGTAACCAAGAAACAAAATACTTTCCTGCTACTATCTGTGTCTTATCATTCATAATTGGATATTATAAACCCTTTCTCTTCCAAAGGTTTCCAATTATCTATGATTACAGACTAATGTCAGGCGTCCTGGTAATTTTAATTTGAAAGAGATTACCTTGTTCACTAAAGGCATTTCTGTCATTTTGCTTCTTTTTTAGGGAAACACCCCTGGATCTCTTCAGAAATCAAAATACAGACTAAAAATAGGACATCCCAAAAATGTGTGCCAGATGTATCATATCTAGGGCTTTTCTCACCCCAGGGTATTTGCCAACTCCCACTTGACACATCCCAAATATTTTTAGCACTTCAAAGTCTCTTGCTTATTGCTGGCACAGCTGGTAGCTAAAAATACTTATACTGTATAATGCTACTTTATAAGTCAAAGATTATTTTTTAAGTATCATTTATGCAGAATAAGTTTTCACAATGGGAGCTCAGAATAGAGAGGGTCAGGACATGAGGGCCATGAAGACCCTTCTATAAGAATGATAGGACTCAATTAGCTACATTTTCAAAAGAATCCTAATGACTGGGCTGTCTGGTACAGCCAGGGTAGACCTAGCAACTTGCACATCTACAGACAGGTAATGGTAACACTGATAAGGTTTGGAAGGAGCTAGAGGGACACAGTCACAGATAAAGTGGGGCTCAGGGAAAGCATACACAGGCTTGTAGGAGGCTGGTCCATGAAATAATTCCATTAGGAGAAGAATTAAGCAAGTACAGCAAAATGTAAATGCATGGTCATTTAAGGACAGGGTTTGAACAAGGTACGGTTTCTATTATTATAAACGAGGAGGTAATGAGGGAATGATTGTGAAGCCATCAAAGGGGGCAAAAGTCAATAGGAAATATATGTGCCTGAAATAGACGTGGTTATCACTTGAGAAAAGGCTAAAAAACAATTACTGGAAACTATAATATCTGGATCACAGAAAGAACCAGGGGGAAGGGAGAAGACAGCGAAATTCTGCAGTCAGTGAACTTGTGTTCTATGACAGGATGTCTCAAGGACAAGGATAAAGTGAGGCCAATTCTTAGGCTACCTATACAACGAGAAATATATAGGGTCATGGATTTAAGCAGCTCTCCACGTAGGCTTCACTGAGGACTTTAAGTGAGCACAGCATCTTTGACCATCAACAAGGTGATGGTGATGCTCTTCTTCACATACAGAAAGCATGGAATAACTCCTTTTGGTTTAAACCACAATCTTGTTTTCTACTACAAGCACCATTGTTTCTCTGTTAAGGTGAGTCAGATTTTCTCAGAAGTCCATCTGATTTTCTGAACTCTTCTTGACCAAATATCTTTTTTTCTATACAGAATATAATCAAAGTAGTTAACAGCATTCGATTCTACAGAATGAGTATTCACTCGTGGCTGCTGCGATGCTTCTTTTGAATAGGGCAGTGTCAAAGGCTGGCTGTGATTTACCATATCCAAAAGATAAATTCTCAAAATTCTGAAAAACAAATCTGTCAATTTTGGCACTTCTTTCATGATCAGGGCATACCTGGGAATACAGGAACATTTCCAAAAGAATCTTGAAAGACCTAGTCCTCTTCAGTCAATTGCCAGGATATATGAACTGCCACTCACTTTTTCATTCTTTTGGGGAGACCTGCACTTGTGTAACAAACCACAAGGCAGCTGTTTTTTTTTTTTTTTCCTGGCAGCAATCAAGCTCTGATTTGTAATTTAGTAGAAACTCAGGCATAAGAATAAAATAGGGTGTCTTCTCTTTTTTCTTTTTAATGAAATCAGAAACACAAAAATGGTTAGCAAAAATACGAGTTCTATATAAATGCAAGTTCACGTTTTCTTCGATTGGTGCCACAGGTAATTCTGAAGCAGAATTAAGAAAATCACCCAGTGGTGATATCATGAATGTTTCATTGCTGGACAAGTGGAGAGATGAATTGGGAAATGCCAACAAATGAGAGTAGGGTACAATATTACTCTCCTCCCACCTCCAATGAAGACCTTGTAAAGAAATCTTATGATGTGGATCATTTCTTTGACTAAAAGAGCACAGTTAAATACCTCTGCCTTAGGTTCTCCAGAAAAGCGTGACTAAAATCACAGATGCTCTCCACCCTTTGTCCTCAAGGCTTGCCTTCATCAGGTTTACCTGGGACTTCAGCCTGTGCTCTGGAATGCAGTGATGAGTTCTAAACTGTCACATATTGCCATTAGTCGCAGTATTTCTCCCTTGCTGCCTGCCCTGAGGACCTCTATAGAACGAGGTTTCTGCTTTAAGTTTTTGGTCTAGAAACACCGTTTCTCTCCAAGACTTGACTCCAGTCTATAAGGCACATGCCTTAACACCGTGCCTAGGTGTTTTCCATATGGTGCTTTCTATTTCACTATCCTGCCGTGACTGTGAAGATCACATCATAACCTTATTCTGATTATAGTCTTTTCGACGTGCAGGGCTTTCTCTCCTGCCATGCTTTGCCTTGCCTGCTGGATCAGAATCTTTGCCTCGGACACCTGACTGCTGTCGCCTAACGTACCCCATCCCTTCTTGTCTGTGTGTTCAGTGGCACAGCTGCTCCTGCAGGGGCCAGTTGCTGCAGCCAGACTGGATTCTTCAGCTTTTCTGAGAAGGGCATCCAGCAATGATTTTTTTTCTTTTCTATTATCCTTGTTTTGTTTTTTGTTTTGTTTTTATTTTGTTTTTATTTTTTTTAAATTTTTTTTTATTATTTATTTATGATAGTCATACAGAGAGAGAGAGAGAGAGAGGCAGAGACATAGGCAGAGGGAGAAGCAGGCTCCATGCACCAGGAGCCTGACGTGGGATTCGATCCCGGGTCTCCAGGATCGCACCATGGGCCAAAGGCAGGCGCCAAACCGCTGCGCCACCCAGGGATCCCTGTTTTGTTTTTAATTTCAAGTATCCATTTTATATGAGCCATCTCCAATTATAATAAAATAGAGGCAATTCTAAATTCGAATATGGGGATCCCTGGGTGGCGCAGCGGTTTGGCGCCTGCCTTTGGCCCAGGGCGCGATCCTGGAGACCCGGGATCGAATCCCACGTCGGGCTCCCGGTGCATGGAGCCTGCTTCTCCCTCTGCCTATGTCTCTGCCTCTCTCTCTCTGTGTGTGTAACTATCATAAAAAATAAATAAATAAATAAATAAAAATAAATAAATTCGAATATGGGTTGTTTTCAGAATGGTCATTGAGGAATGCATTTATCTCTCAAAATCAATGCTCTAATTAGTAATTATATCATATTTTCAATTTGTTACATAGTGACCAAAACATTTAACCCCTAAGGAAGCTAAACTGTAGCTATAAAGGGATATTAGAAAAGATTTCTGGTTGTATCACTGGTGTCTAAAGTATCCATACACTTTTCCTTTTATTCATAACACCTTGGAAGCTATTCTATCCTCAGGTTCTGCAGCTACCCCCTCAACACTGTATAATTAAGATTGACAAAGCCTCCTTGGACATCAACTTCCAAAAAATCAGACACTGAGAATAAGGTCCATATAGAAGTCCAGCCATATGGTTTATGCCCAGTGAAAGTGCAGGGGGGTAGTAGTGATTAGTCTTCCAAGGTTGCCATAACAAAATGGCATAGACTGAGCGGCTTCAACTACAGAAGTTTATGATCTCATTGTTCTGAAGGCTAGAGTCCCAAGATCAATGTTCCAACAGGTTTGGTTTTTCCTGAGGCCTCTCTCTTAGGCTTGTGGATGGTCATTTTCTTGTTGTGTCCTCACATGGTCTCTCCTCTGTAAGCACAATTTCTTTGTGTCCTTTCATATATACAAAAATCCTCTTATAAGGACACCAGTCAGGTTGGATTAGGGCACAATCTAACGACCTCCTTTTAACTTAATCACCTGCTTTAAGACTTGCTGGCTGGCTCAGTGGTTGAGCATCTGCTTTTGGCTCAGGTCGTGATCCTGTGTTCTTGGAACTGAGTCCCACATTGGGCTCCCCCCAGGGAGTCGGCTTCTCCCTCTGCCTATATCTCTGCCTCTCTCTGTGTGTCTCTCATGAATAAACAACTAAATAATCTTGAAAAAAAAAAAAGACTTGATCTCCAAATAGGGTTACATGTGGAGGTGCTGGGGGTGAGGACTTTAGCACATGATTTTAGGGGGATGTAATTCAGCCCACCACAGGTAGGAAGCACCAATCTCCTCACTGGTGACACAGGCCCTAGTATGGCAGGATCCACATATAAACCGTAGTGATGATGACCTCAGAGCAGAGCAGTGACCAAAGCACTCATGCTTAGTGGTAAAACCTATTTATTGCTGAAAATGTTACTAATGTGAGACCTAGGAATCATAAATCAACAATAATTCACAGGCAGATCATTAGTAATTGACACTAAGTAGTACCTACACCCCGATACACAAGGATTAGGGAAAAAGAAATGTTTTCACCAACTGCAGACCCACAGCATAGTCCTAGATCAGTTTTGTTAATAAGTTACTTGAAATATTTCAGTCACTTCTATACATTGTTTAAAATCATAGGTATCACCAATCAAGATAAAAAAAACAAATAATTTACTCATCAAATCTAAAGTATTTACTGTGTAAGGCAGAGAGTTTCAGATGCTGGTTGTACAGGAGTGAACGAAACAAAGACATTCCTTTTCTCATGGAGACTGTTGGGTAACAGAAGAGATCATAAGCAGAAAGGTAGATATGTATTCCCAGTAATGAGGAACACTATGTCTATGAATAAAAATAAACTTGAATGTAGAGATAGAGTTACAATAGTGTTATTTTTGTCCTGAATAAAATGAGGGAGAAATGTGCACCTCTGTAGAAAAACTTTCCAGGTAGAGGGTTCAGTGGGTGCCAATGCTTGGTTGTCTGAGGAACAGTCAGGAAATTACACAAATGTAAGCCAGAAGTAGGTAAGACACAAACCAGAACAGGTAGTCGATGTCCTATTATGTAAGGATATATAGGGGAAAAAATCCTTGCCAAACAGGTAACACGTAAATGGTCGGTGTTTATAGTATACAAAAAGCACCTATAAGGGATTCCTGGGTGGCTCAGTGGTTGAGCATCTGCCTTCAGCTCGAGGCATGATCCTGGGGTCCTGGGATGGAGTGCAACATCCGGCTCCCTGTATGGAGCCTGCTTTTCTCTCTGCCTCTCTCTCTCTGTGTCTCTCACAAATAAACAAATAAAATCTTTAAAAAAAAAAAAAGGAAAACCTATAAGATGATGGGAAAAGTCCAAATGAAGTCAAAGGATAGGATGATTCACAGACAGGGAAATCTAACAGGACAAGGAAAGTATCTCCAAGATACCATGCACATCAAGAAGAGCAAATTTAAACAATAATTGGATATGATAGTTTTTCACAAATCAGATGCTTTTAGAAAGGGAGGAGGGAAGAAAAGATAAGAAATGACAATATTTAGAATGGCAAGAATGCACATAATGGACTATCTCACAAATGACTGCTGGAGATATAGATCGTTTTAGCCATTTTTGAAGACAGTCCAGCAATCTTTTAAAACTACACATACCCTCTGGCCCACCAATTCAATTCTTGGAAATCTACCCTAGAGGGAAAAGTGCACTAATTGGAAAGCTATCTGTTGAAACATTACTTGTAGTCGCAAAGCAAAAACACAGCTAGAAACGACATAAATGGGTATTGCTAGAATGGCCGCTACATCATGGTACATGCAACCTCTGAAATACTATATATGTATTTAAAATAATGTTTTATTTTTTTTATTGAGCTAGAGAAGTATCTGTGATATCTTAAACACAGAAGGCAAATTTATCTGCTTTAACTATTTTTGTAAAATAAACTTAAAGATACTTCCATTTTATATCTAAACTTATTTCCATATGTTTGTATGAGGATAAACTAAGGTGAAGGACATATACCATACTGATTAAGATTTATTGCCTCACAGGAAAATGAGGAAGATGATAAAATTAATCACTATTATTCTTTAAAGTTTTTATTTAAATTCCAGTTAATTAACATATAGTGTTATATGTTTCAGGTGTATGATATAATGATTCAACAATTCCATACATCACCCTGTGCTAATCACAGCAAGTACACTCATTAGTATCCCTCACCTATTTAACCCATTCCCCAACCAACTCCCATCTGGTGACCATCAGTTTGTTCTCTATGGCTAAAAGTTTGTTTCTTGGGCAGCCCTGGTGGCTTAGCAGTTTAGCGTCGCCTTCAGCCCAGGGCATGATCCTGGAGACCCAGAATCGAGTCCCACGTCGGGCTCCCTGCATGGAGCCTGCTTCTCCCTCTGCCTGTCTCTCTCCCTCTCTCTCTCTCTTTCTCTCTCTGTCTCTGATAAATTAATTTAAAATCTTTAAAAAAATAAAAGTAAAGGTTTGTTTCTTGATTTGCCTCTTTTTTCCCCTATGCCCATTTACTTTGGTTCTTAAATTCCACAAGTGAAATCATATGGTATTTGTCTCTTTCTGACTGACTTACTTCACTTAGCATAAAACAAACATCCAAAAAAATGAATAATCCAATTTAAAAAATGGGCAGAAGACACGACTAGACATTTTTCCAAAGAAGACATACAGATGGCCAACAGACACATGAAAAGATGCTCAACAACAGTGATCACCAGGGAAATGCAAATCAAAACTACAATGAGAAATTACCTCACACCTGTCAGAATGGCTAAAATCAGCAACAGAAGAAACAACAGGTGTTGGTAAGGATGTGGAGAAAGGGGAATTCTCTTGCACTCTTGGTAGGAATGCAAACTACTGCAGCTACTCTGGAAAGCAGTAATGAAGATTTCTCAAAAAGTTAAAAATGGAACTACTCTATGATGCAACAATTGCACTACTAGGTGTTTACCCAAAGAACACAAAAATATAATTCAAAGGGATACATGCACCCTGATGTTTGTAGCAGCATTATCTACAATAGCCAAAATATGGACACAGTCCAAGTGTCCACTGACTGCTGAATGGATAAAGAATGGCTAAAGAAGATGTGATGTGTGTGTGTGTGTGTGTGTGTGTGTGTAATGGAATATTACTCAGCCATAAAAGAATTGAAATCTTGTCATTTTCAGTGACTTGGATGGAGCTAGAGAATATGCTAATCACTATTATTTTATGTAAAAGAAAAATATGTATTCAAGAGACATTTGCACTAAATCATATCCTTTGAAGAAACTTAAGAAGAGAAACATTTCAACCACATTTTCGTCTCCATAGCACCATATAACTAGATTGAACATTGCAGTTAATTGATCATTTTGAAAAAGTTAAATAAGTTACTTTGTCCTAGATAAATGCAACCATAATTACGTGAATATAAAAGAGGGTTACGTGAAATACTTTTCCATTTATTCTGACAGCAGAAAAATTACAAGACAATTGTCCATAATTGACCACTGTGAATCTAGTTTTTTTCTTTTTTTAAATAAAACTCACCAACAAGCACAGTTTAACATGGAATGGACTTATTGGTATCTCTATCCACTAGTAGGAAATTATTATCAGGCAGTCCTATGGCATAGAACCAAGACAGCATTATAGAAGTCTAAATGGTCACTTACATACAAACACAGTAATGAACACATTCTCTCAGACCTCTTTATGATGTGAGTCAACTCATGTCATTCAGGATCCTATAACAGAAAGCCTACATCCATCTTATCTTTGTTTTCAGATACTAGCAATGAGATTCTAATCTGCTGAACTTTGTAATTAAATGAGAATATAGGGGCATCTGGGTGGCTCAGTCAGCTAAGTGCCTGCCTTCAGCTCAGGTCATGAAGTCCAGGTCCTGAGATCGAGTGCCATGTTTGGTGCTCTCTCATTCTCAAATAAATAAATAAAATCTTTAAAAATAAATAGGAAGGGGAGGAGGGCGGGGGGTGGGGGTGAATGGGTGATGGGCACTGAGGGGGGCACTTGACAGGATGAGCACTGGGTATTATTCTGTAAGTTGGCAAATTGAACACCAATAAAAAATAAATTTATTATAAAATAAATAAATAAATAAATAAATGGGAATATAAAATGAAGATGGATAGGAAACTATGAAATATAAAGTGCTTCTCTGTGAGTTATTTTGTCCTCAATAAGTACTTATCTATTAGGATTGGATATAGTTTAAAATTATGCAGTTTAAAAAATAAAAAATATAAAATAAAATTAAGCAGTTTTACATGTCCTTTATTGATACTCAAATATTTTTTTCTTTCCAATTTCAGAAACATGAGATGGATAATTTGCATCTAATTTATTAGAAGGCCATAAATTGAATTTATTTTTTTCCTCGAAGTATAGTTGAAAACAAAAGAAATGCAGCATTTAATTTCAACCTTTTTATTCAATGCATTGGTATGAAAATCAAAATTGTATAACAAAAAAAATTGTATAACAGATTGATTGCTGTCATGTTGGTGGTTGTAAGAATCACTCTGTATACCCTTCATAAACCATACAATGTATTTACCTATGATGCAAATCATAAAAAAATATTGATTAAAATTAAAATAAAAGATGGATGCCTGGATGGCTCAGTTGGTTAAACATCTGCCTTCACTCAGGTCATGGTCCAGAAATCCTAGGATTGAGCCCCACATCCATTGGGCCTCAGCAGGAAGCCTGCTTCTCCCTCTCCTGCTCCCCTGCTTATGCTCTCTCTCTGTCAAATAAACAAAATCTTTAAGAAGAAAATTAATAAAATTTTAAAAAGGGCTATTTTTTGTAAGATTTGAGAAAAATTCCTTTTGGTGCATAAATGTCATTTTATAAACACTTGTGTATACATATGAATACACAGAAATTAAGATGGCTAAATTTCTTCTAGGAAACAAATCTAAAATTGATGGATTTATGGAGTATGGTTCCTTATAAATGTCACACAAGCTATGCAATTATTTACATGTAACAGGAGATGTTTCATTGTCGAAAGGTTCCCTGCTGAATGAAGTAACTCACATATCTCACATAGACACATCTATTATTCTGGGCCTGAAGGTGCATCTGATGGGAAAAGAAAGGACCTTAAGAGCTAATCTTGGAGTTCGAGAGACCTCCAGGATATACCCACTTATCTTGATTGTTTATATATTATAAATTATTAGAAAACCTTAATATTTACCTTGACCATCCAGTTCTATGTTAAATTATTCCTCCTCTTCTACAGTTGTTTCCCTTTCTATGCATCCTTATCCTTATCCATCTACCAGGTCTTAAAAACCACCTATTCATTATCCCTCCATCATCCCACCTCATACTCCCACTTCTCCAGTATGAGAGGATCTTAACATTGTATTGCCAAAAGGGCAATCTAATGCAGTTGCATTTTATTGATGAGGATACTGGTCATTAGAAAAATTATGTAACCTATTTTGATAATTTCAAGTTCAGGGATTTTCATGTGATATTGTAGCTTTTGCTAACCATGGAATTTGAGAATTTATGTTCTGTTGATTTATGTTAGTATACAAATATTTCATGTCTCATGTCTTTAGGCTATGGAGTCTTATCATATAAGAATTATATCTACTTTATTCTAATTGTTCTCAGATAATTATATATCTATAATAAAATTCTCAATAAATATGCATATAGACGATTAATAATTTTCTGTATATATGAGTTTTATACTAGATTATGACTTATGTATTTAAATTATCATCAAAATTCCCTAGTAATTTTTATTAAAGTTTAGTTTTCCAGTTTCTTCTTTCTAGCTTCCTCCTCCTGCATGCAACATCCATACCTACTTCTCCAAATAGATATGGATTCAATGGATTTATGGTAGAGCCTGAAACTCTTTTAATTTTATAATACCTCAGGATATTCTGATGCTGAACTAGGTTTCAGAGCAAATGAATCAGATGATTCAATAGGCTGACTTCTAAGTCTAAATTTAAGATTTAACTAACCTACTTGTAGAATAAATTATTCACTAATATAGAGGTTTATTCCACCCTACATGTATTTATAAAATGTGTTTCATTCATGACGATCTTTAGACAAGTTGGTATAAGATCTTTTTTATTACAAGTAAGACTTGTATGGCCCATTGGAAAAAAGGTTAGAAGCACCATCTATACATAATATATTTGCTTTAGGATTTAAAGCAAGAAACATAATATAAATCATTATTATGTTACATTCAGGGGAAGGATTAAATGTTATTCCTAAAGTAATTAAATTATGCTTATAGCCTCTTAAACTCTGTATGTAGGGTTGGGGATGATTTGATCTTTGGCATATCTGAACATAGGAAGTGTATTTCCTGTAAGAATGTTGCTGAACATTTATTAAAATTATAGTTTCCTTTTTTATTAGGAAACAGAATATCTCTTATGTTTCAGTATTTCTAGATAACTGGTTTGATTTTATCCAGGGAATAGAGTAAAACAACAGAACCTGTTTATTATTCACATTGCTCCCTAGAGTACTGAGACTCAAACATAAGGCTCACCTCTAGCAAAAGTAAGCACTTCACAACACACATTTGTTTTCCTAACTTCCCTCCCTGCTTCAATTTAATTGCTGTAACCACATTCCTGTCTCCTCTACATTTCTTCATGTACTACCTTTTCTAACTTAGTAGAGTAGGCGCAGTTTTGCATACTGCCTTGAATACTTTTTAGAACACTAGAAGGACAAATAATATCCTAGTAAATAAATGCATTTACCACAAGAGTCTATTGGCTATTGTATCTGGAAACAAACCTTTTTTTTTAAAGATTTTTTTTTAGGCACTTAACTTCTTTATTTTAACCATTTGTGATTAAGAAAAATATTTGCATTGTATATATATATATATGTACGTACCATATCTTCTTTATCTATTCATTTTTCTTTTTTTTTATTTTTTCATGAGAGAGACAGGCAGAGGAAGAAGCAGGCTTCCTGTGGGGTGTCTGATGTGGGACTCCATCACAGGACCCCAGGATCACACCCCCAGCCAAAAGCAGAGATGCTCAACCACTGAGCCACCCAGGTGCCTCTGAAAACAAATTTTGGTTCAGTTGTCACAATGAACTGCAATCTACCTCATCTGTGAGTCAAACTCTTGACAGAACACTGACCTCCTCCACCAGAACAAAACATGCCCCTAGTCAAATGGCACAGATTCTTGAAAGTTACTAGGCGAATGTTAGGAGTAATGTTATATTATTTGCAACAATCCTTAACGTGATTCCAGTATGTACAATTAATACTATAAAACCAGGAGCTAATTTTCATTTGAAATATTATTATTCTTTCTGAATTATTATTAATATGCTTTTATAGGCTGTAATTTCTAAACTACAAGACAATTATTAAGGACGATCCTGATTTATGATTACTTTTTAAATAGTTCTAGATTTTAAAGTTAAAACTTTCTGTGCTAACTTCAATACTCATGGTAGTTGTCTTTTAGTGATAAGAAATAATGCAATCCTTTATTATGCTTGAATTGTATTTCTCTAAAGTTCTTCTTTCTACATCTGTCAGGCTTCCCTCATAACATGCAGTCTCAGAGCTCTTGGATGTTTTCATTTTTGAACTACTTTGAAGAATAGACCTTCACCTCTGGTGGGTTCTGTACTTAACACGTGTCTGAGTACAGATTCAACTACTTTTCTTCTCTACTGATCTGTGTAATGATTAGGATATACGAGGTCATGACTGACATTTAGAATCAGGCTTGTCTCAGAATTTAGGCTGTTAATCAGAATTATTACACTAGAGAAATCTATTACTTTTACAGCGTAAGTAATGCTACAGTAGAAGTGTATCTGGATCGCAGATTCTGAGTCAGTCTAGGACCAAATCTATGTGACACAGGAAACAGACCATCCTAAAACCACTTTCATTCAATTTCCAAATTTTGGAATCACAGGAATAAAAATATAGCTACTTCTGAGCTACTTCTGAACTTACTATGTTGCCTTGTATAGACTTAGCATAACCTTAAATTTTATACTAACAGAGAGTGCTTCATTGGACAGAACCAAATGGATGCTAAAATATCCTGCTTTTAAGAATACTGTCTTTTTTGGTATATAGGAAATTAGCACTCCTTTGTTCCAGAAGTGCAACATCCTTTTCTGATTAACAACTAAGCCTTACTTCCATTTTCCCAAGCATTATTAAAATGTCTTTTCCTCTCTATTTCAATGAATGAATGTTTCATATTAGTCAATAACTAAATCCTAATTATTTTAAGATCTTTTCTTTTACTACACTTCTTTGTGAGCAATTATGGCTTAAAAACATCAAGTTTATAAGAATAATCTTGGGATGCCTGGGTTGCTCAGTGGTTGAGTGTCTGCCTTCAGCTCTGGTCATGATCTCAGGGTCCTGGGATGGAGTCCTGCATTGTGCTCCCCAAATGGAGCCTGCTTATCCCTCTGCCTCTGTGTGCCTCTCTTGAATAAACAAATAAAATCTTAAAAACAAACAAACAAAAAAAGAATAATATCTTTCCAAGCACAGAATGGTCTAGAAATACAGCTTATGATAACACTATAGTTATATTTCAATATGAAGCTCTAAAGTGAAATATAACACATTTATAGATAATAAATATGATTTTTAAAGCTGAGAAATATTAGTTCCCCCCCCCTAAAATTAAACATTATTTTAACTCACTTGATTTTCACAGCCCAAGTCACCTAAGAATTTCCATTCCACTGTTTGCCGTTTGCTGAATCTCATATATATTCCTTGATGTGTTTCCATTGCTTTCCATAAGAAATACAGTCAGAGAATTCACTATAAAAATAGATGTATATATATCCAAGCTCAGAGAAACTCTTGTTTTACTACAGAATCAGGAAGAATCCATATTTTCTCCCTAGACCTTAGACACTGAAGCCATGGAACATTTTACGGAAATAAAAATTCATCCTGATTTATCAATACATGCACAATCAGTCTAACTCCCACAATGTTGGGAGCATGGGCTCATTAATTACATTAACTTTTAACTATGAAGAGGCGTGAATGACGTTGTACAATTCATTTTCCATAATGAGATTTTAAATCTTTTTGCACAGTTTTATTTTAATGTAAACATTTTCTTTAATTGTTGAAAACTGAAGTAAGATTCTAATGAAATAAAACACTCATTTCTCCTCTGCTCAGCAAATAGAGCAGTAACTCATTTAAAAAATCATTATGAAATTTAACATAAAAGATATCCCTTGGATGAATCAGCCAGTGGTACTCCTGATTTTTGACTTGATAATAAGGGATTCTAAAATCCCCTCATCATAACTTAACTGAACTTAAAAAAAAGCTATAAATACAATTGCTTATATAATTCAAATACTGTCCATAATTCTAATATTTTATACTTCTTGAAAAACACATGCCAATGGAGTCTCATGTTTCTTTAAAAGGATTTACTGAACTATGAAACCAGAGCTAAAGTTCCCTAACTGCTTATCTTGTCCTTTCTGCACCACATTAGCACCACTGCTGATGGCTTATCTTGCTGAGTTTCAAAATGCACTAAGTGAAGAGAAATTCTATTATCTTTTTGAGAGAAATTATTCTCTTTTATTACTCAAGTTTCATTACCACAGTAGTTTTTGCTGATAATAATGCCAGCATATTTCTTACCTTAATTTATTTTTATTATTTCGAGGTAAATCTCAAATTAATCATTTCTTTCCTTAAATGGTACTTTCCTCTCAATTAGATATTGGCTAATTTTGAGTTCTCCTACCTACTTCCTGATCTATGTATTCTGAACAACTCTCATCTTTAAGTCATCTCTGGATTTCTTTCAATTTGCTCAAAAATTCCTTCTAATTAAAAAATAAAATAGGATGGAAGAAGTGGCAGCAGGTTTTCAGAGCAATATCCCCAAATCCTATGGCAAGGAACTATGCACCCACATTTTTTTTTTGTATTCTACCATCTAAATTTAGTACTTAGCCATTGCATTTAGCTTGGCAATCTTGATGCAATTTGCCAGATCCTCAGAAAATATCTTATAATCATCATTTTACTAAAGAAATAGTTGAGTATGCATGAGAGTTGTATAAAGGATGTCACTCTATTCTGAGAAGAGAATTTTGGTCTCCTGATTCCAAAGATACACTTAAAAAGAGCAAGCTGTTGAATCTCTTATTTCTACTTGAACCAAAAAATATACCAGACAAAAATGCTGTACACAACTGTAGAAGATCTATAACAGAAGTGTTAAGCTGTGTTTTCTGTTTGAAACATTATATTCTTCATTGTGCAGTTGTAGCCTCTGTACAAATATTAGCATTTTAGCATTTTCCAGTATCAATGTCACTACTATATTCAATGTGCTCAGATCATTTAATTATTAATTTCATTAAAGCACATTATATTTTAGCTAGTTTTTCAAGATGAAGCATTTAGCCCTGAACATTTGAACGAATAATCTTCCACTAAAAATACTAAAAACAGGGATGTCTGGGTGGCTCAGAGGTTTAGCGCCTGCCTTCCACCCAGGGCATGGTCCTGGAGTCCCAAGATTGAGTCCTGCATCAGGCTCCCTGCAGAGAGGTGCTTCTCCCTCTGCCTGTCTCTCTGCCTCTCTCTCTGATGAATAAATAAATAAAATCTTAAAAAACAAAACACTAAAAACAATGCAGTGAAACTCATAAATATACATATGCCTTTAATATGAATGATATTATATTTCTTCCAAAATGGTATTTCTTATATTTTGAGTAGATGTTGGTGATTCATAACAATATGTATCTTAAAATATAGAGTATTCTGTTTTATAATGTAACAGACTAACATGTTACAAGATAAAGGGCTTTGTAATTATAACATTCCAGTGCTATTATGACAGAAATAAAAGGCACAGAGTAATATGCTATAATTTAACTTGCATATATTAAGTAGGTATTCCTCTAGATTTCTAAATAGCAGAAGAAATAATCGGTAGCACACAATATTCACATTTTATTCTAGGGAGTCAAAGACATAATTGCCACCATTCTTTAATTTTGCTTTTTCAAAGGAAGGCTACCAAGATTCATGAAATCTCCTAAGCACTTCAGTAGCAACACAGCACAGTATGACAATTATTGTCAATTGGATCACAGGCATTGCTTTCATTAAGAATATCATTATGACAGAATATAATGTTCAAGATGCTCAGAAAATACCTTATACCTATCATTTACTTGAGAAATCCTTTATTTATGAGTTAATGATTCTAGTTTATTCATAGTTACTAGGTGAGGTTTGACTTCAAATCTGAACTATCTGTATCTTGACTCAATATTTGATACAACCTACTGTGGTGAACATGGGATCTAGTTTTATACATTAATTTTGAGTTTGAGCACATAAACTAATTCACCTCCCATATATTTCATACCAAAGTCAAAAGGGTCTTTGAAGTCAATATAGGTCAATAACTCTTCCCCCAAAAAGAGCTTTCATTTTAAGTGACCCATATATTATTTTTAGCCCAGAGAAATATTTTTCTTTATAAAATAAGTTTAGGATGATTCACAATCTTAAATGTATGCATTCCAAATATATGTTATTGGAGCCATTTGAATTATGTTGATACCATTAATTAACTTTGTTTTTCTTTTTTCTTTTTTTTTTTCTTTTTTTACTATAGGGCACAGATTCCTTTGTAACATTTTTGGATATGTTATTTTAAATATATTATATCATAGGCTTGCTGTAATACTCTTATTTCTGTGATGAACCTACAATTTCAGCAAGTGTCTGTTTGATTTTGGTAATGCATTTAACTACCACACCCTTAAATAAATATCTACATTCCATTCTTTCCCTTCTTCATTTTCAACATAACACTATCTAAAATTTTTCCAGATTTTTTTTCTAGATCATATTGCTAAGTTCCAGCTATTGAAAATAATTGTCTCCATTAACCAATACCTTAGGATTCAACATTCTGCAAGGTCCTAGAACATAAAGGATAAATTTAAATAAAAATCTTTCTGAAAATTGAATAATTTATAAATAGATACATAATTTTCTTCCATTACTCTTCCTTACACTTATAAAAGCATAGGTCATCTCAACTATTAAATTCAGCTATGTAATTTGTTCATAATACGTACTCATTTTTAATTTTCTGGTTAGGGTAGAATGAATCTCTACTGGGAACATTTGTCCAAGAGCATTTCATGCATATCCGAGAGAGTATTAATATGCTACTGATTCTGTCTGTGACAACATACACTTCGGAAATTTAGAATCAGAGCGGTAAAATTATTGGCGGTATCTAATGTAAGGACATGTATCTGGAAAATGTTTGTATTGTCAGGAAGTTATGCTATTAAAATAAATATTGGTGGTAATAGAAACTCCCATCAAAGGGCAGCCCTGGTGGCCCAGCAGTTTAGCGCCGCTTTCAGCCCAGGGTGTGATCCTGGAGACCCAGGATCAAGTCCCACGTCAGGCTCCCTGCATGGAGCCTGCTTTCTCCCTCTGCCTGTGTCTGAGCCTCTCATGAATACATAAATAAAAATTTAAAAAAAGAAACTCCCATCAAAGAGGAGCAAGTTATTTTCTCTTAAGATTTAGTTAATATTATCAAAATGGTACCCAGCTACCTAATGGTATGCACAGAATTTTTCTAATTCAATGATGTTAGTAGATCAATAAATAATAATTGCTTGCTAGGAAAGGACAGGGAGAGAGAATATGCTATAGTTCTAGTTTTTAAAATATGGATTGGGTTAAATCTAAATATTTACAACTCAAAAATAAGGTACCCAGTTGGGAACATTTTAAATTCTAACAGAGTACAGAATTTTTAGCATGAAAATGTAATATTGTAGACTCTAATAAATCTCGAGATTTATACATTTTTCCTCAAACTGCTTAATAAACAAAAGACATAAGTCAACATAAAAATTATATTTAAGTTAAAACACACTGAAAAACACTGTTGTTCCACATCTGGCTACGGTCGTTTGTCCCCAGGGGGAAAAAAAGTCTCCTAGACCCACATTTATATCACTTGTAACTAGATGAGGAGGGTTAGCAGGGGTGTTAATAAAAAAGCGATGGGGAAAAAGAGAGAGAATGGGGAGGTTGTGCCAAACCTGGGCATTTTCAGTAGTTAAAATGTCCTATGAAGTCCTCTAAGAGGTTGTAGATGGCCCTCAAATGGGATACAACAGAAGACAAAGTTTGCAGGAGAGGAGCTTCATTTCCATTTTCAAACTTCTGGTAAACTTGTCACCCATAGTTACCTGAAATTCTAAGTTTGAAGAGGAACAGGTGTAAAGGAAGTTATAGAGATAAAAGGCAGAACACCTGCCCACAAAGCCACCCAATATCTAGCAAGCCCTTAGGCACATTCAGTGGGAATGCCTAAATCTTTTTCCTAGAACCCAGATTTCAATTATAATCAGTGCTCTGGGTTTAGTTTCTCTTTTTGGAAAAGTTTGCAAGTTTCCTGTAGCAACTTTGCTCAGTCAGCTCTATTTACATCCAGCCCCTTTAAGCAGCACTATGATATCACAACCTCTTCGAAATCCTCAGGCATTCACATAGTAAAGTTGAGCTTCTTGCAAAGCAGGTTATCTTTTACTATTATTTTTGCTAAAGCTAACTACTATTTTGACAGTTATCTAAATGATCTCATCAGTAAATTCATTTGTGTCAGATAGACAGGAGGACAATGTACTTTTTAAGAGTACAAATCATGCTTAACATTGCATCAGATTCTAAGCTCCTTAAGAAGGATGATACTGCTCTGTGCCATTTCCAGAAACGCAGAAGTAATGAATTCAAGTAATGAATTTTCCTAAATGCATTATATATGCATGTTTTATAAAAAGAGGTACAGTATTTTAAAAATATTTCAATGATTCCACTAATGCTTTATATTCCAATTTCATCTCTTCAAGAATCATAAAGCAAAACGCAAGTTAAGTAAATGAAAATACATGCAATCAAAGCACCGAGATAACTCTAACACATACCAATGTTTTGCTTCTTAATCCACTTTTGTGTTACTAGAGGAGGACTACAGTCTTCCTTGACCACGAAAGTATCTCTGTTTATACTGCAAACAACCTGATCTAATGTTTTGAAAATATCAATACCAATCCAAATCCAGACAGTTGCTTCTGACTGCTTCTAGTAAATACTGACCTTTCCTCTTGTAATTTTTCTTCTTTTGTTCCATCTACAACTCTATTAAACTTAGGATTCATTCTAACAAATAAATCAAGGTGAGTAAAATCTAGGTAAGTAAAACCAAGCACTGCAAGCCTGGGAGTAATAATAATAATGCACACAGCATTTAGAATCATCATTTCAAATACAACATTCATAAAAACACAAAGCAAGATATATCTTTTTAAGATTTTATTTATTTATTCATGACAGACAAAGAGAGAGAGAGAGGCAGAGACATAGGCAGAGTCCATGTTTATAGTCTCCCTGCAAGGAGCCTGATGCAGGACTCAATTCCAGGACCCGGGATCACAACCTGAGCCCAAGGCAGATACTCAAACACTGAGCAAGATATTTCTATGCAAATCTATACCACGAAGATACAAATAAATATGAAAAACCAACCCTGGTCCTCAATAGACTTAACAATTATGTCAAGAAGATAAGGCTTTTATGTGAAAAGTTGACTAACACAAAGAATAAAGCAAATTAACAAAGTTGTTTAAAAAAAAACCAACAAGACTTAATGGAGATAAATGAAATCTGATCTTTACCTTATTCCTTGTACAAAAATTAATATGAGATGGGCATAGATGAAATATGAAGTTCAAAACCATAAACATTCCATAAAAATACATAGATGGCCTTTGTGTCAGCAAAGGTCCTTTAAGCAGGACACATAAAGCACTAACCCATAATAGGGAAAACATAAATTATACTTCATCAACATTAAAAATTTCTGCTCACCAAAAAGCATTAAGATACTTAAAAAGGTAAGAAAATGAAGAGGCATGTTACAGATGAGAAAATATATATTCAGTGTATATATCTGATATCCTAGATCATATATAGAATGTATAAAAAGCTTTTAAAAACAATGGAAAAACAAGTAACTCATTTAAAAACAGACTTAATATTTTTTTAAAAGATTTGTTTTTTTGAAAGAGAGGGAGAGTGAGCAGAGGTAAGGGCAGTGGGAGGGAGAGAATCTCAAGCAGAATTCTTGCTGAGATCATGACCTGGGCTGAAATTACAAGTTGGATCCTCAACCAAATGAGCTACCCAGGCATCCCCGGACTTAGAATTTGAATAGACACTTGACAAAAGAATATATATCAATGACCAGGAAGCACATGTGAAAGTATTCAACATAATTATCTGGGAAATACAAATTGAAACAATAAAATAATGGTTTCAAAACTATGAATTTGGCTAAAATGAAAAAGCCTAGCAACCATAAACATTAGCAAAGATATAGAACAACTGCTAACCTCGCATACTTTTGGCAGTGATACGGGAGAGCTTGGTTCTTGTCTCACGGAGTCAAAGAATGAGTCTTCTGGACAACAGAGTGAGCAAAGCCATAGAAGTTTATTAAGCAGAGATATAGAGAAAGCTCTCAAAAGGGAGAGGGATCTCAGCAGGGTTGCAGGAGGGTTTTTACAGTCTGTCTTTTATAGGAAACTGAAGGGATACTTGGTAAATTTCTTATCAATATCAGAGTGGATTTATAAATTTCATGTCTATAGTTAGAAGAAGCATGGTGGACTTGTAACAAGATGTTCTTTTAAATATCATAAGCACAAACAAGGTATTCCCTTCTCTCTGGTTAATATCTCCTCCACAATATTTCTTTACATCTGGGGTTTCTGTGAGCCTAGTAGACATTAAAGAGAAATACTCCCTAACATTTTGGAGCTAAGGAGCCAGGTTTATTTTTCTGTTTTTACTGTCTTATCTCTGTTTCCTTAGGATGGAGAGAAGCCTAACTCTGGAGCCTTTCCCTTATGTTTCCTTGCCTAGCCCTGTCTGCCCCTAACTCGTTTCTACATCAGTGGGAGCACAAAATAGTACAACCGCTTTGGAGAATTGTTGTGGTTTCTTTTTTTTTGTTCAAGTTTTTATTTAAATTCTAGTTAATTAATGTAGAGTATAATATTGGTTTCAGAAATAGAATTTAGTGATTCATCACTTAATCATTTACACGTAGCATTCTATGGTTTCTTACAAAATTAACACATACCAACCATTCTCTAACTGGAAACAACACAAACGTGACAGGAAAATGAATAAGTAAATTTGTGTATATTCACACAATAGAATACTGCTTGGTAACAGAAAGGAACAAACTATAAAATATGACAACAAAGATGAACCTCAAAAATATTTGTGTTCAAACACCCCTATGTTTATTACAACATTATTTACAATGGCCAGGATATGGAAGCAACCTAAATGCCCATCAGTAGATGAATAGATAAAAAAGATACAGTGTTTATGTATGTATATATGTATATGTATGTGTGTGGATGGATAGATAATAGAATATTACTCAGCCATAAAAAGGAATGGAATGTTGCCATTTACTACAACACGATGGATCTAGAGAGTACAATGCTGAGCAAAATAAATCAGAGAAAGGCATCTATGGATCTAGAGAGTATAATGCTGAGCAAAATAAATCAGAGAAAGGCATATACCATATGAGTTCACTCAAAAACAAACACGTGAACAAATTTAAAAAGAGACAAACCTAAAAATCCTCTTAATTATAGAGAACAACCTGATGGTTACCAGAGGAGAGGTGAGAGGAGGGGATGGATGAAATAGGTGATGGCGATTAAAGAGTGGATTTATCATGATAAGCACTGAGTAATGCATGGAATTGATGAATTACTATATTTTATATCTGAAACTAATATAACACTGTATGTTAACTATATTGGAATTAAATTTTTTAAAATATATTATGTAGTTTAAAAGAAAGTAGACATACAGGCACACAACATACACGTACATATAATTATATATTTATAACACAAAATGTACATATATAACCAGAAAAACTAATCTACAGCAAGAGAATTCAGAAAAAGGGTAGGGAATTCTCTAACAAAGGGTACTTTCTAGGCCCTTTCTAGGGCTGGATGAGTTTACATGGATGTGTGTAATTGTCAAAATTCATCAAACTGAACATTTAAGATATTTTTATCTTGTATGTAAATTATATTTAATTAAAATAGCAGCAAAAACAAAAGTCTGCCTCGAAATAGTAAAGGATTAATTGTTAAAAGAGTGGACAAGAAAAGATACACACTGGGGGGTGTAGAGTTACAATTTATTAAATTTAAAAAAGCCAAATATATAATGAAATATATATATATAGAGAGAGATGATATATATACACACATATATACACATACATATATATTTTATACATATATAAAATAAGACATATAATTATATATATGTGTATATATATATATATTTAGAAAATGAGATATACATTTGTGTTGGGTCTTAAAGAAGAAATAGAATTTGAGTAGTAGAATACAGGCAGAAGGCCTTCTTCAAAGAAATAAATGAAGTAAGAAATATCAAATACCTAAAAGCCTAATTGTGTCATTAAAAAAACCAAAGACATCTTCATAATCTCTATTAAGGTAAAATTCCACTTAGGCTATGATTCTGAACCTTTCTGCAAGTGTCCTTTCACACTGATGTACATATTTCTCTATTTTAGACTCTAGTGCTCATTTCTGCCTCCAGATAAGCTGTCTTCCAAACATGATTATGCTGTTTCCTGTTTTGATACCAAAGCCCCCACACATTTCCTCAAGACCAGGAATAAGACCACAAATTATATCTTCTAAATTTTCCGTAATTATATGAGCTGCATGCTGACTACTCTCAATCTTATCATTTAATTACCAACTAAAATACTGCTTCTATTCCAAAGTTATTTCAGTGACACAAGTATTTATTACTCCTCTAGATTTGAAATCTTTTTACTGCTTATGGCACCTAGCACAAACACTCAGGCAAGAATAAAGGATTGCTGAGGGAATATTGTTGAGTTCTCACGTTGATAAATTACCAAATGAAGAGAGACAGTAATCTAATTTTGCAGAACACCTTCTGATTCTTTGATCATACTTGCTTTGGATCTAGTCTCTATAAATATTGAGCAAAAGGGAGGATTATACAACAGTCGGCTTGAGGTAGTGAGCAAATGAAACATACTCTCACCTAAATTCAGAGAAGGAAAGTGTAGTCATAGTTTGAGTTCTTAAACTGTAAAATAGATCCAAGGATAGTTTACCTACATTGAAAGAGCATCTATTATTTACTAGCCACAGAATGAGATCCTTTGAAGAATTAATTTTCCATATTTTTAAAATATTGTAGAGTTATATGTGTGTTAAAATATTTATTAAAGCATGACAGTTTATGGAATTAAGCAAAGCATTCCTCTGATCTATCAGACAGACATCCAATCAACTTTCTCAGAGTAACTACTAGGGATATGGTATTCCAAAGAAGCTTCTACTTCACCTTGATGTAATTTAAATTGAGGGACCCTTCAGACACTCTGAAATATGAAGAGTTTATTCAGTTTATCAGTGCTCTCTGAAATTACTTATAGAAACAGAGAACGGTTTTAGTGACCTAGTTTATTAAAAAAAAAAAAAAAATTGCAGTGGTGAGAGAGAAACCTGATATGCAGATTATACCTGCTGTGTTCTAAAATCGCCTAAGGCTGTCTCCACAGTCATCTCTATTCTACCAACACTTGGTTACGTTTTTAATCCGATAGGGTTTTTTTCCCCCCATAAATTATAATGTATCTTATGATAATATATATTTTTAGATCCCAAGTTAGAAAAAGGAGAGATAAATGCAAACTATTGTACTATATCGACAGCAAATGTATAAAACCTGCATTAAAGAGGCAATTATTTACATGAAGTCATTTAAAGTAGGTATGTCAAATATGTGGCTAACTGAATCTGCTTGTGGACATGAAGGTAATTAGCACACTTATGCAATCTTGCAATATCAACAGGTCAGGAAGTAAATAGCAATCAAGTCAAATTGATTGCTAGGAAGTTGAGGAAAAAAGAACTCTAAATGAAATTCAAGTGAAGAGAACTTACTAGGCTGCATAACAAACATCAATCAAACTAAATTGATTGCTAGGGAATAAGAGCATTAACAAGGCAATCAAGCAAACTCCAAGCCGGTGCAACATTAAATCTCCTGAATTAGAGAAAGTTGAACAAGAGAATTGGTGAATGAGTTAATAACAAAATACGAGCTAACTGTGGTATTAGAATATTTACTAGAAAATAAAATGAAGTCTATTTTGTAATTTTAGGAGAGGAAAGAAGAAGAGGAAGATCAAAAAAATAACCTACTTAATTGGCCTGTGCTGCCATTTTCTGCCTTTTCTGTACTTACTGAAGCAAAATGAAACTCAGGAATGTTATCACTACCCTTTCCATCAGGTCTGGAAAATAATTAGCAATTTGACTCTAACAACCCTCAACAGTCAAAGAAACAGTATTCTTCACCCCTGTTAATCTTCTCATGCAGGGGAGGAAAGATACTTTCTCATTTGATGAGCATGTTTTAAATCATGCTCACCTTCTGAACTAAGAGCAAAAACTACAATTGAAGAAAATGCAGGGAGAGAACTGTTTAGATTGGGAGTCTCTAACTGCTCTGGGAATGTCTGGCTTTATTTTGTGACCAATATCTGCTGTGGACTTGGCAATCTAATTTCTTTCGATTAGTAACTTCTCAAAAATAAATGTTGATTATTGTTTCTCATCTACTTTCACTGAATGGTCATTCTTTTGAAGTCAGGCTATTTGTACAAATCTTTGAATTTCCTGTATCGGCAATGGTATAAATCTTATCAGGAAGCAAGAACACCCTGTCCTCTTCCAGGTCCTTCTACCCAGACTAAGAATCAAAATTGGTGTAAGAAAGATTAACAGGAGAAAATAAAATCTACTTTTGCACATATGGAGCATCAACATAGACACGGAAGTTCCAAAGACAGACAAAATGAGGTCTATATGTCATCTGAACTAAAGAGAAGTGGGTAGGGTCTAGGATTTCAGAAGAAAGAAATGCAATTCAAAGGGTGCTAAGAAGAGCAGATACTTGGTAATTAGTTATTTGCTCTGCCATGCAGAAGGGTGACTCTGAAAAAATTCATCTTGAGCAATAACCTTTATTCTGGGAAAGGCCCCCCAATTTAGACTCTTCTGTGTAATTAAAGGAGGGGTAAAAGACTTTCTTGAGCCTGCAGGTTCTCAATTGCCTTCAGCTTGAAATAGTCCACATGGCAAAGTGGGCCATCTTGGGGCCAACTGCCTTTGGCCCCTACAATCTCAATAAATACTTAAAAAAATGTTTTATACTGCATCTGGTTCACTCCAATTACTTAGTAGATAAATAAATGGGAGTATTGAGGGAGAAGCAGAATTACTCCTTATCAAAGTATAAGAGAGTGGCAGATGGAGGATGGGATGGATTCCCTATTTCCAAGGCCATATTACTCTCATGATATCCTATTACCTTGAACGAATGAATGGTGAAAAGACTTTTTATAAAATAATCACATATTCATAGTAGGTGAAAGTACTTTCCTTCTTCCCAAAAGTCTTCTATAAAATCAATGGGCTAGTGACGAAGGGTAGGAGGGAGAATTGGCAAAGTCAGCATTTAAAGAAAAAGTTGTTCAAAAGAAAAATTTAAAAATAAAGATAAAAGCCTTGAAGATTTTCTCAAGTTCTAATAGATACTCTTTGAAAATTACGGCTGAATACATGAACAAAGGTAGAAATGTTTTTAGTCTGACACACATTTCAACAACCTTTATTCTGTGAAAATAAAGGAAACCTCATTTAAAATGGAGTCACTTAAAATGAAGGGGGAGCTGTCACAGTACTACTCACAGCAGCCTATATAACCACTAGGAAGAAGGAAGACAGTTATTTTGACAAAATTGGACACTTTTCACATGGGTATTTAGCTACCACCTTTAAGATAAGGAAGAAAGACCCCTCGTAGCCTCAGCAACAACCAACCACTGCCCACAGCCGCTGAGAGATGTCCCTAACCTCAGACTCCTATTCGTCTTCAGTGAATTTCCTTTCAGATAAATCTTCCCCTCTTTCCTCCTAAAACCTAATGAAAACTGACCTCCCTTTGTCTCTTTGGACTTGCCTGTGGTTCCCATAGCTTGTTTGTCCCAAATTATAATTCCCCTGCTATTCCAAATATTTTTTTTTTTTTTTTACTTCAGTAAAATTGCTCTTTGCTCTGTTTAAAGTTAACATTATGGATAATAAAAAATGTGCTTTCCCAAGCTTAATATTATTGTTTTTAGCCATATGTGAAAGAGAAGCTGTAATATTTATGTTGTTGTTTTTGCAAATTGTAACGTGCAAGCATTAATTATTTTCCTTGAAGTAAGTATCATTCATAGGCATAACAGGACCAAAAAATTAGACAACCAATCAGTATGTATCACACATATATATTATAATTAGACTATGAAAACTATTTTTTAAAATATAGCTTATGTATCATAAAAATCTCAGAATACTATCACCAATTAAGTGCTGGTTTCAAAGGTTTAGAGATCCAGACTTTAAGTTTCCCACTGGATTGCAATTACCGTAGCAGGCAAGACCAACCTCTCCACAGGGGAGCAAAATATACTACTCCAAAATATGCCCGTTAGGCATTCCACTTATTGTAAGCTGGTGATTTCTAAGAAAGCAGACACTGGAGAAGCTCTGAAAACTAAGGAGTAGTTACCCTTTTGCAAGAGATAAATATACAAGGGGAAATCTCCACTTGTGAGGGTGTCTTCCTCTCTTCACCAAGAAGAGAGGGGATAACTCAATCCCTAGAAACTCTCACCAGCAGAGAACACAAAGCTTAAACACACATAACAACCTCACCATGCTTTCCTGGTAACCACCTACAACTGATTCCATACCCATTGACAGCTTTTGTCTTTAGTTAAAGATGGTATTTAAGCTGACTGGTATACAGGAGGTATACATACACGTGATCACACTTGTTTATTTTCTTCATGTTAATCCTGTTATGTCAACTTAATTATTAGGCAGCCAAAGGATCTAGAAGGGAAGAAGGGAACATTTTCTGCCCCTACACCTCAGAGGGCATTCAAGTACATGTTATTGATTGACTGATAAAGGCATTTTACCAGGACTGTTTGTTCCCAGGCTTCTAATTCATAATAAAACTATTTTTCTTCAGGTAGTCCCAGCCAATGTAGTCCAATGGTCAATGCATTTAAAAATAAAAAATAATAATTAAAAAAAAAACGCAAAGTGGAAACAGCTCTTTGATTGAACAGACTGATTTTTCTGACTAAATAAATGAAGCCAGTTAACAAGGACTTATTTAATAGATGTATAAAATCTACCTCTTAGCCAATGCATGGGTTTCACAGATGATAAATGAAGGCCAAAATTCAAGCACATGGGATTTGGTTTCATGTTTTGTTAAAAAAAAAAAATGTGGTATAGGTATTAGCTGAGAACATGAACTCTAGAGCCAGGCTGCCTCCTTTTAAATACGAACATTCATAAGGTAAACGGCCTTACAACCTCAGGCTAGTTAGTTAATCTGCCGGTGTCTCAACTTCATCCTCTAGAAAATGGACACTAGTAATAGCACCTCACTCAAAGAGTGATTCTGAGGCTTCAATGAATCCCTAGTACATAGTTATGCTATGGTATGTCAACTTCCTTTTTTTAAAAAAAAATTATTTATTGTTTATCCATGAAAGACACAGAGAGAGAGAGCCAGAGACATAGGCAGAGGGAGAAGCAGGCTCCCTGTGGAGAGCCCCATGTGAGACTCTATCTCAGGAAGACTGGATCACAACCTCAGCCAAAGGCTCAACCACTGAACCACCCAGGTGCTGGTAGTGTCAACTTCTCTTGCTATTCTTCTTATAATAATAGTAGCACTAGTTTATTAATATACAAGAAATAAATGACTGGCATTCCACATTTGAAGCAGAAGATTCACATTGTCCTAATTATGTGGAAAGATGGCAAATGTCACCTTAGAATTTATTGCGTTTGTTTCTCCTTTTGAGTAAGACTCAGAAGTGAAAACACAACACTCATGTTTTAAAAGAATGTAGTCACGCGTTGATGCATTAAAATACATTTTCATTACAACATGGAGTATTTAAATTTACTTTCAGAACTGATGATATTTAAAGTAGAAAAGAAGTAGGAAATTATTTTTCTCTAATAAACATAGATTTAAAAAAATTAAGCTCTGGAAAAAATTAATCACCCTTTCCTTAATGGACTCACCACATTAACTTTTATTCAACATCCAAATTTCTCTATTTAATGCAATTTACTGAAAAAAAGACAAAACTGTATTTTTATTGACTAATGCCTATCACTTCTGCTTTGTGTGAGTTATGTACATACAGAATCAGTAGCTTCTGTTTCTCCAAATAATTTGCTCTTTATCCTATTATTGTATTTTCATAATTAAATCAAAAAGTGAAAGTATGTAGTTGATTTGGAAAAGGAGTTCTAGTGCTATGGTATTAATTTGAATGCTTTGGGAAGGCTCTACAAAGGTGAGTTGCTTTATAAAAGCCTTGTTAAAACAGATATGGGTGAGACGATTGTGAAATTTTTTGGAAAATAACAAAACCTTAATTTTATATCTTAAAGTTGCTTCTCAAAGACCTTTATCCCTCTTCATTTTAAATAAAAACTAAAAATTTACATATAATGTATGAGATGCGACTAACCACAAAAGTTTACATGGCCCTCCAAAAGTCAAGAGAAATATTTTAGATCTAAATCAAAAGAATGATGAATCTAGAAATACTCATTGAGTTATGATTAATATTAAAATGTCTAAGGAATGCATATATCGTTTTATGATCCTCTGCCTTGGGTATCTTTGGCCCATTAATTACATGATTTTGTGCTCTAATCACATTTTATGAGTCTTCCTCTCGAGCTGTAATAAGGATATGTCCTTATTTAAACATAAATATCACAGCTTCTCTTTCACATATGGCTCAAAAATAAGTTATTTTAGGTTTAAGTGTCATATTAACCTATTATTATTTGGGATAGATGGGAAAAGTTTACCAGAATAAAATGTATCTCTAAGTATTATTATTACTGCATCAATACTCGACATACTATGTGAATTCAGTCTGAATATTTGCAAACTCACTCAAGTCAACAAAGTGTATTGAGGGATCAATTTATTGAAAATCCATAATTTCCAACTTCAACTCCTGAAAATTTGCTTTTGGACCAAATCTTACCCAGGACAGCTTCCCCTCCCATCCACTCACCCCCACCCAGTCTATATAGCCACTTTAAATACGAATAATTATCTAGATAGGTGATAGTACAGAAAAAGAAATTATCAAAAGAATTGCAAAGATCTTCTAGTTGAGCCTAAAGTTTTTTATAAGGAGAGTGGAATCAAACAGTGAAGCTGTTTCTGCTCTCTTATTTGTAGGCTTGATTTATGCTGGTAATATGTATTCTATGGAATAAATAAATACTCATTCCAAAATTTGGTGAATTCTACAGAAACTGATCATTTTAAAATTCTGGAAATTTATCAATAAATAAATGAGATAAGAAAATGAATCATTAATACACTGAACAAAAAATAATTCTGTTAAAGCCTTAGGTTTATACAACTTCATATCAGACTAGTAAGTGGGATTAATGTACTTGGTCCTAAATGATTAGTTCTTTTATTTCATATTGAAATACAAAATTTGGGGGGGGGGATTAAAAAGGGATAAAAATGTTGAGGTTTAATTCTAATGAATTATATTTAAAAATAGCTCACTCATAAAATTTCAATTTTTTCTGTTGAAAGAAATTCATTAATTCAATATGATTATATCTTTTGAGTAATAAGAGATGGGTCTGATGGGGAGTCAAATTGAAAAAAGCAAGTGAAAATGAAGTAGATAGATGATGTACTGAAAATATAAGTCATAAACCACTAGAAATATTTATCATTAAAATTACTTTTTTGAGTGATCTTATAGAATGGCTATTTTAAATATATATTTTACCTTCGTTTGCTTTGAACATAAATACAAAGTAAGACAATTTTATATTAAGTTTTTCTCCGTGGGCCAATCTGGTAACAGAGCTAATCTCAGGAAAATCTAATAGAAATGCAAAATTTACATCTTTATTCATGTCCATTTAAATACATTTTAAGGTATCAGAATGGTTTATCATGTATAATAACTCTTAATCCAAGCATCCAATGAAACAATTTAAATAAAATTATAGACAAAACTAAAGTTAACGAAAGTTGTAAAGTTGCCTGAATATTTATCACTGTGTAAGTTTCAAAGATATCATGGATCACTTTGCAAATGTTTAGTTATTACTAAACACATTAGTTTTAATGTCAGTAAAAGGCCTTTATTTATAGTTAAGCTTTTAAAAACATTGTACTATGTGTTGTAAGTTTGTACATTCATAGTGATCGGATGGACATAAATATTTATAGCATACAAATGAACCTTGTCTTTAAAGGAAGCATGAAAAACAGAAATCTAGAATGGCATGCTCACTCTTTCACTTATTCCATCTATTCACCCCATATTTATGAAATTCCTACTGTGTGCCAGGCCTGTTCTAGATGATATGTATACAGCACTGAACAAAACAG
This sequence comes from Vulpes lagopus, assembly GCF_018345385.1. Taxonomy (NCBI): domain Eukaryota; kingdom Metazoa; phylum Chordata; class Mammalia; order Carnivora; family Canidae; genus Vulpes; species Vulpes lagopus. The sequence goes on along the minus strand of NC_054836.1, from coordinate 14,591,736 downwards.
AGCTTACCTAGTTTACATTCTAGTAAGGACAGGCAGGAAAGTATATAGTACATCAGAGGATAAACACTATGGAAATGAAAGCTCTGGAAAATGAATAAAGCAAAGAAGAGTTTTCTATTTACACTGCTTGTAAAGGAATCACTTCACTAAAGAGCTGACAGGTAGGAGATGAAAATGTGAGCCATGACAATATATGGGGCAAGTGGATCTCGGGAAAGAGACATAGCAAAGAGGCAGGAGAGGGTCTGGGGTGTGTTTCCGAAACTCCAGGAAAGCCAGAGTGACAGAAGCAGGATGAAGGAAGGGGACAGAAAATTAAGGCAGAAGGATAATAAGGGCTAGACTGAATCGGCTCTGGCAAAACAATGGAAAGAGTGTGCACTTTTGCTCAGTGAAATGAGAAGCCACTGAGGAGAGACAGGAATTGACATTCATTTTTAAGAGATAATCTGCTTCTATGTGAATAGACTATAATGAAACAAACAGCAAACAGTTCACACAAGGAAGCTGTTAGCATCTTAAATGTTTGTTTTTTCTACATTCTCATCACCTGTAAATTTTTTTTGCCACATGAAATCTTTCTTATATCAAATCCCAATATGATGCAATGTAATAATTTTTAATCACTCCTATTCTAAAATTTAGTCTATGTGTATTTCATGTATAGTTGACTCTTGAACAACATGGTTTGAACTGAGTTGGTCTACTTACTCATGATTTTTTAAATAAATATAATGCAGTACTATAAATGTACTTTCCTTATATTTTTAAACATTTTCTGTTCTCTAGCTTACTTTAAGAATACAGCATATAATACATATAACATACAAAATACATGTTGACTATTACTGTTATCAGTAAGGCATCTAGTCAACAGTAGGCTATTACTCAAGTTCATGGGGAGTCAAAAAGTATATGTGAATTTTTTATTGTGGAAGAAGTAAGGGGATTGGCATCTGTAAACCTCATGTTGTTCAAGGGCCAACTATATATGAAATACATGGAGATTACATATATATTTCATTATTGGAGTACATATTTTTATAGATAAACTGTACTTATTTAAATTCTTCTCAATTACACAATATCTCCCAACTCCCACTGAATGTCCCTGTTTTGCATCATTTTCTTCTCTTTGTTCTACTTGTCCTACTAGGATTCTTATTATTTTGCCTTTGAGCTTGGCTCTCGTGAAGGTGTTTGGTTTATGTCTTTACTCTGGGAAGTAGGTGAGTGATAGGATTTAAAATGTTGCCTTCTCATGGGACAATTTTTCTTTTCATTTTATTTAGATCATGGGCAAAATCCATTTGTAAAATAAGAAAAAACAGTGTCAGCACACAGATTGGAATGGATGTTCTGGCTGAATAGGTGAAATGGAGGAAATCTGACAACAAAACTCTATGAAGGAATATATAACTCTGTCACCATCTTTTTTATCCTTCTGTCATTTCCTATTTGGCTCATAGCTTCTCATGAATCATTTTCCTCCTTATTCCAGAAGTTTCCTTACACTTTTCCCTTGCCTTCCTATGGATAAGAAAGACTTTGAGCGAGACAATCCAGCTTTCAGTGTGCAAACATCCAAATGCCTTTTTTAAAAAAGATTTTATTTATTTATTCATGAGAGATACAGAGATAGAGAAAGAGGCAGAGACACAGGCAGGGAACCCGATGTAGGACTCCATCCAGAGTCTCCAGGATCCCACCTCAGAGCTGAAGGCAGCGCTAAACCGCTGAGCCACTGGGGCTGCCCCCAAATGCCTTTTAATTATACTAGCTGGCTCAGCTAGTTTGCTCAGCTTAGTAAGAGCAAACCTCTCAAGGAACAACAAATTCTAGAAGGTCCAAAGGACCAGAAGACCTCTTCTGATTTCTTTTCTCTCCACTCCCTCCATCTATTATTAATCTCGGCCTTAGATGCCCTCTCACAGGTAATACATTGCCTTCCAGTTTTCTCTCCTTTCACTTTTGTTTTTATAAACATTATTTCAGGGGGGCCTGGGTGGCTCCATCTGTTGAGTGCCTGACTCTTGGTTTCTGCTCAGCTCATGATCTCATGGGTGGTGAGATTGCACCTACATGGGGTTCCGCGTGGAACTCCGGAATCTGCTTGAGATTCTCTCCCTCTGACCCTCTCAGCACCACCCTCTCCCCTCTCCTGCCCTGTGTGTGCACTTGCTCTTGATCGTTCTCTCTCCCAATAAAATAAAATAAAATAATTTTAAAACACATTTTTTCAGTTCCTTACTGTTAAGATAAAAATCTCTCTTACTCTTCAGGTAGATGTATGTGCACATTATTATACTAATTCCTATACAGGAGTGTAAGAGTCATTACTTGCCAATACCTACAGATGTGGAGAAAAGTTATTCAATTTTTTGATGGAGAAGAATTTTTTTCTGTAGATATAAGTGAGTTTAGTCATTAGACTAGGAAAGTGACAACTGAGACTTTATCTATTACATAAAATCAAGTTGTAACAATTGAAATGTATAAAAGCAGCCAAACATGAATGATTTCATAGTAAAAGCAGTTTCAAGAATGTTTACTACACATATTAATTTGTTTATTTACTGAATATATGGGAATTCACTGAACTAAGTCTTAGTTAAAACACAAAAAACACAATTAGCATAATAAACAGGTCCATGCCATTTAATTCCTTCCAATTTACTTATTATTAAATGAACATATGTATTGTAAAAGGGGAGAAATAACTGCCTTTAATTGGTTTCTTAAAAAAACTGAAGAGCAAGGTGCACTCCTTCCATTTTAATGCACTGTTTTGTTTAAACTACAATCCATCACCTACTAGAAGGTCACAAAATCAATTTAGTGGCTCATAACAAGTATATTTAATTATTTAAATTGGTATATTTTCGAGATTGTAGTTAAATGATAATAAAAATTTTTATATTAACTTTGGCCGTATTTTAGTATACATAAGTTAAATGTTACTTAAAAGTCATGTCAATTACATAGTATGTATATATGTGTGTATATATATATATATATATATATATAAATTATATATAAAGGTAGGAATATGCATCTTTTATTTCATTTTTCTTTAAATATTTTATGTATTTATTCATGAGAGACAGAGAGAGGGAGAGAGAGGCAGAGACATAGGCAGAGAGAGAAGCAGGCTCCATGCAGGGAGCCCAATGTGGGACCCAATCTGGGAACTCCAGGATCATACCCTGGGCTGAAGGCAGACGCTTAACCACTGAGCCACCCAGGCAACCTAAAATATGCATCTTTTAAAATATAAAATGTATTCTAACTAGAGGTCTCAGACAAAATCAACAGTTTTATATACTATGCACTAAATATGTAGTGAAGTTTATATAATTTCTTATAGAATATGTTAACAATTCTTTGTAGTTTATTGCAAAATTACCAAATTATAGAGAGTATTAAATTTTGAGGATTAAACCAATACATGTGACAGAGCAATAAGTAGAACAACAACAAATAATAATTGCTAATATGTGTAAGAAGGTGCCTGGTAAGAGGTGCTCTGTGATCATGGTTGTTACTAAAATAGTTATTTTTGTGTTTTGTCGGCACAAAGATGGAACTGAGCCCATAAAATCAGACACGTTTCAGAGGTATTTGTTTGCCAGAAGGGAAAAGAGAGTAGAGTTTGGTAAGAACTTCTAGAAAAAAAAACAATAATTAGGATTCTGTGGGGGAAGTTCTGGATGGAACCTTGAGTTTCCATCCTACTTGGTTTGTCATTTCGCCTGTGACACAGTGATGACGATAGTTAATAAACTGGGTGCTCTTAGATCCACATTGATGGCACCGTCCTTGTCTAGACACCTGTGTCAAGAAACCCCTGGGCTGAGGGATAGCAAGGTGGTTTCTGTCTGCTGGTTTGTGTTGCTAGTGATGGTGGCTGCAATCTGTCACTCTCCCTGCTTCCTGCAGACACCAGAGAGTATCCAGCCTGCTCAGAGGGTGAGATACAGGGAGCAAAATCCTTTTTGTCTTATGCCTAATAAGCTTCTTTATGTCTATCTTGGAATGCTATTAAGAGCACAGATTTTTCTCTCCTTGTTTATCTGTAGGAACATTAATTGAATCCTGCATTCATTTATTCAACAAATACACATTTCTTAAAAGTCTAAATGTCTAGACTATGTAAAAGGCACTAGAGATATAAAGATGAGCTCAAAATTCCAATATGGTATGTTAAGATACACACTAGTGAGTAAAACACTGTACTTAGAAAATTCAAAGCAGCCTTCACTGGGGTGCGGTGGGGAGATGGAGGCAGGTGCAGTACTTTAGCAATGTAGGAGTAGAATTAGACCAAAGCAAGCAGATAAGGTGAAAGCAAAGGCACAAAACGTATGCAGATGATCTGATAAAATAAAAACCATCATGTCCTCATTCCTGTTTCTATTTTCTCCCGGCATACTATTTGAATTGACCCAATACCACAGTGTCTTCCAAAACTATCTTAGTTTTTCTGGCCATAGTCCTCAAACAATACTGAAATATCAAAACCACATTTTTATTTGTCATCCTAGCCTATCACAACTTGAGTTCAGGTTTGATTATCCAGCATGTGATTATCCAGCCAACTTCTTTGCTTCTGGTTTCCTTTCTCACTGCTCTCAATTATTTGGCCATTTTCTTTTCTTTTTTTCCCCCTAAAAATTGTATTTATTTATTCACAAGAGACAGAGAGAGGCAGAGGCATAGGCAGAGGGAGAAGTAGGTTCCCTGTGGGGAGCCCAATGTGATATTCCACCCCAGGATCCTGGAATCACAACCTGAGCCAAAGTCAGATGCTCCACCACTGAGGCGCCCCTATTTGGCCATTTTCTGTCTATGAAAACTATCATCAGAAGGTAAGCAAGGCAGCCTAGATGGATAAATTATAATTTGTAGTTGGATAATTTTCTACTTCTTAGTTGGTCATCTAAAAATTCTGGGGAAGAGGGAAGGACTAGAAACTTAAAGTTAAAATAGAGTTTTGGTGGATCAGAATCTTTCATCTAAGAATAATAATTTCCAATCTTATTTCTGTCAGCATTGAAAATATTAATACCTATATTTTCCCATTCATTATCTAAACAAAGCCTCCACAAAATTGAACAGCACAATATTATTTCATGTATAGTAAAAATATACACATTCATTAATCTTAGCAAGAATGACTTTTTTTTTCTTATTCAAGTCACTAAGATTTTAAATATCTTACATTTTATAGGAAAACAAAGTTTTCTGCCTGAGGTATTTAGAGTTTATATTGGACATAAATGTTTCATAAGCAAGACAAAGCTTGTCTAATTATTGCCACATTTACTCTAAGAATATATTTTATTTTAACTTATTTCTAATGAACTGGTTTGGATGAATTCCCTTCTCAATGAAGAATAGAATGACCAGTTCCTTAAAGTATTATTACTTGAGTGAATAAATAATTCCACAGGAAAGACACTCTGGGTTATTTTCTAAACTACCTTCTATAGTATAATAAATCTATTCAGGATGCATCTTTGTTAACTCAGCATTTTGTTTTATCTCTCATAAGTCAAAAAGAAATCCAAACCTTTACACATGAAGTGAACGTGCCAGCTAATCCTGTTGCTCTCAAATCAACTTTTAAAACCTGTATCTTGTGATCTCAAAAGAAATTGGACTCCCAACCTACAATGTTAAATATAGCCTTAGAAAATAAGCTTGTTGTCCCATTCAGCCATTCATGAAATTTGAATTCTGAGAAAAACAAGATTCATAATACTTTTTGTCCCATAAAACTCAATGTTTCATTCTAAATGCATTTTATTCTACATATGAAAGCCATATGTTAATTAAATCACATAAACTATTAAGCTACCAATGTAGAAAGTAAGGACTTGCATTTGTTTTCTCCTTTTAAAAAATAGATGTTTATTAGAATGCACATACTTTGGGCCTACGTATTTTATGTATGTAGAAATAGATTTGGATAAATGAGGATGGTGGTATTAGTTCATAATGGAAAGCGGTTTTTAGCCCATTTCCATAGAACTTTATATTGAAATGTGTTGAATTACATGAAATTGATTCCATTAGTAGTGAAAAACTTTTTAAAATTTTAAGCAAAAGAGCCACTAATCCATTCTGTTTGTTTTGAAGAGCACTGTCAAAGTAGTGGACAGATGGAAAAGTTCAAAAGTTCAGTTGAAGTTGGGTTCAAAATTTTAAACATTTTTGGTTTTTTAAAAGGCCTTCAGGCTTACTCAGGTGGATAGGAAGATGTTTTGCTGAATATTTAGATTATTTCATTTACTTCCCATGACAAAATTGTAGTTTAAATACTATTATTTTACCCCATTTGTGGCTAAAGAATCCTGGGCAAAAATGAGTATGACTCTCCCCAAGATGTTAAGTAACTTTGCCTTGGAAGTAGTAAAGGAGGATCCAATAGAGGCAGCTTAGTTCCGGGGCCACTGGTGACACTAGACGTGGTAGAGATGAATGAGTCTAGACTTCAGAGGAAGGGGAACCAGGATTCAAACCTCAACTTTGTCACTCACTAGCTAAGAGAAGCTGAACGCATTCTTTAATTTCGCTAAGACTCTAAATCTATAAATTGAGGAATCAGGGTCCCAATTTAAAGACTTTTTTACCTCCTTAGCTAAATTTATCCCTAGGTATTTTAATCTTTTTGATGCAATTGCAAATGGGATGATTTTTTTTTCTTAATTTCTTATTCTGTAAATGGAAACGTATGAGATGTTGATAAAAGACATTGAAGAAGACACAAATAAATGGAAGGATACTCCATGTTAATATTCATTAACATTAAGGAATTAATATTCTTATAAAGTCCATACTACCCAAAGTCATCTATAAATTCAATGCAATACCCATCAAAATCTCAATGGCATTTTTCACAGAAATAGGAAAAACAACCCTAAAATCTGTTTGGAACCTCTGTAGCTAAACCAGTCTTGAGAAAGAAGAACAAAGCTGGAGGCATCACACTCCTCGATTTCAAACTATATTACAAACCTATAGTAATCAAAACAGTGTGGTGTAGGCATAGAAGCAGATACATAGATGAATGGACTAGAATAGAGTTCAGAAATAAACCCACATATATATGGTCAATTAATTTATGACAAATGAAAGGCAGAGTAAATTTGAAAATCATATATCTAATAAAGGGATAATGTCCAAGATATATAAAGAACTCATACAACACAATAACAAAAAAAAAATATGATAAAAAAATAGAGGAAAAAAAAGTAGGCAGAGAATCTGAGCAGACATTTTTCCCAAAGAAGACATACAGGTGGCCAACAGTACATGCTGTTGAAAAGATGCTCAATATCACTACTATCAATAGTATCATTACTATCACTAATATCAATATCAGGGAAATGCAAGTACAGTATCACCTTACACCAGTGAAAATGGCTATTATTGGAAATACAAGGGATAACAAGTGTTGGCAAGGATGTGAAATAAAAGAATCCTTGCTTTCTGTTTGTGAAATGCAAACTGATGCAGCCACTATGAAAAACAGTGTGGAGATTCCAAGAAAAAAAAAAAAAAAGATAGAACTACTATATGATCCATCAGTTCCACTTAGGGGCATTTATCAAAAAGAAAATAAAAACACTGATTTAAAATAATCTGTGCACATCCATGTTCACTGCAGCATTATTTACAATAGCCAAGATATGGAAGTAGCCTAAGTGTCCATGGATAGATCACTAAAGAAGATCTGAGATACACAGACACACAAAGATGTATTACTCAGCAATCAAAAAAAGCATGAAATCTTGCCACTTGCAACAATATGGGTAGATCTAAAGAGTACTATGCCAAGTGAAATAAGTCGGTCAGAAAAAGACAAATACCATATGATTTCACTCATATGTGGAATTTAAGAAATGAAACAAATGAACAAAGAAAAAAAGGACCAAACAAAAAGACTCTGGAATACAAAGATCAAACTTGTAGTTGCCAAAAGAGAGGTGAGAGGGGATGCATGAAATAGATAAAGGGGATTAAGAGTACACTTACTTTGATGAACAAGGAGAAATGTATAGAATTACTGAATCATTATATTGTATATATATTGGATTATATTATTTTATATATTTATATATTTAGTATTTAGATAGTGTTTTATCTATTTCTGTGTATAAATATACACATACACATGCAATGGGATAGTACTCAGCCAATTAAATCTTGCCTTTGGCAAGAACATGGATGGTGGATCTTGAGGGTAATTATGCTGAGGGGTATTATGCTAAGTGAAGTAAGCCAGAGAAAGGTAAATACCATATGATCTCATTTATATGAAGAATCTAACAAAACACAATCAACCAAGAAATACAACAAAACAAAACACAGATACAGAGAACACGGTGGTGGTTGCCAGAGTAGAGGGAGGAGGAATGGGTGAAGGGGGTCAGAAGGCACAAACTTCCGATTGTGAAGTGAATAGGTCACGGGGACATGCTGCACAGTATGACTACAATCAATGGTATTGTGCATATTTTAAGGTTGCCAAGGTAGTGGATCTTGAAAGTTCTCAGCACAAGAAAAAAATTGGGGGGGAGGGCAGTAATTTTTCCAGTGATAGGTGATGACTAGATTTACTGTGATGATCATTTTGGTAATGTATACAAGTGTCAAATCATTACATGTATACCTGAAACTAACATAATGTATGTTAATTATACCTCAATGAAAATAAATAAATAAAATAAAATAAAATAGATTTAAATAGATAAAAATAGAAAATAGATAAAAATAGATAGATAGAAAATAGATAAAAACAGAAAATAAAATAGATTTAAAAAGCAGGAGGGTTCTGATGGAGCTTCATGACAAAATGTATTAGTTCCTCACGATCCTCATAACAAATTACCAGAATTTTCTGGTGTAAAACAGCACAAATATATTCCTCAAATTTCTCTATGTCAGAAGCCCCAAATCAGCGTCAGCAGAGCTATGCTCCTTCTAGAAGTTTTAGGAGAGAATCAATTACCCTGTCTTTTTCTGTTTAGAGAAGTTGCCTGTATCCCAGCATTCACGGATGCTTCTTCCTCAGTCTTCAAAGCACAACATTTTAACCCCTGATTCTACTGTCACCTCTCTTTTGTCAATCTCTGCCTCATTCTGCATCCCTCTTATGAGGACGCAAGTGATTACATTTGGCCCTCCCATATAATCCAGGATGATATCCCTATTTTCAGATCCTGAACTTTATCTCATCTATAAAGTCCCCTGGCTATATAAGGTAATATATTCACAGGTTCTGAGACTCATTGCGTGGAAAACCTTACAGGGGGCGTTATCCAGCCTGCCATAATGTATATACAGTAGCTGGCCAAATACAAGAGTAGTAATAATACTAACGGTAGCAATGAAAGTTTATTGAACATTTCTCTGAATTACCAATTCTCTATGCTTAGACTTTGATAGGAGTTGGAAAGCCATCAACTTGTGATTGAGCTGATGATATGTATAAATAAAATATAACTATTACTGTAAGCATTATTTACTTTTATGAAGAGAATTAATATGTATAATTCTCAGAGTGTACCCTTTTAAATGTCCTGCCAAATAAATTTCTCACATCTGAAGGGTGACCTTTCTAACTTTCCTCTTAGAAAAGTACTGGGCAAAACACATAATTGCAGTTTCATACTCTACCTTCAAATACAAGTTGATTACAGCTATAGCTTTCCAGTTAAATGTATTGGCCAACTGAGTAAGGGCTGCCTCCTAGAAAAACCTCTCTGACTTACCTACCCCTTAAAATTTCTTCAATCTCTGTGTCACTTCTCTTCAGATAATTGCTGCTTTTTTTTTAAGTTGTAAAATACACATACAAAAGGGTATATGAAGCATATGTGAATATTAAAAATAATAAATGGTGGTTTATTTATCAGTGGTTTAGCACCTGCCTTTGGCCCAGGGTGCGATCCTGGAGTCCCAGGATTGAGTCCCACATCAGGCTTCCTGCATGGAGCCTGCTTCTCCCTCTGCCTCTCTCTCTGTCTCTCTCATGAATAAATAAATAAAATATTTTTTAAAAAATAATAAAAATACAAATATCATCCACTAAAGAAAATGTTGCCAAGTTTCCTGAGGTGGCCTAGGTGACACCTTCCTCAGATAATCACTATCCTGAATTGTGGTTTCAATATTTCTTTGATTTTCTGTGCAGTTTTAATAAGCCTTTTATTTTAGAATAGTTTTTTGTTGTTATTGTTTGTAGGTTTTTTGTTTTTTGTTGTTTTTTTTTTTTTTTTAAGAGAGAGAGACTGAGAGGGAGAACACATGCATATGCAGTGGGGAAGCACAGAGGAAGAGGTAGAATCTTAAGCAGGCTCCGTGCCCATATGCGGAGCCTTCGATCAAGACCTGAGCCAAAATCAAGAGTCAGACACTTAACCCAACTGAGCCATTCAGACATCCCATAGAAAGAAGAGTTTAAATTTATAAAAAAGTTGCAGAGGCAGTAAAGTGTTCCATTTACCCACACCTATTTTCCCATATTATTAGCATCTTATATTAGTATAATCTATTAGATTTTTTAACCACAAAACATCCTAATGTGTTATATCCAACCACTCTACTATAACTTCAGTGCTTTCATTGTTGTTATTGTTTGATTCAGTTAGTGTTTATTTAGACACACACACATATATATATATATATATATATATATATATATATATATATATATTTTTTTTTTTTTTTTTTTTAGGGATGCCTGGGTGGCTCAGCAGTTGAGCATCTGCATTCTGCCCAGGGTGTGATCCTGGAGACTGGGGATCGAGTCCCACATCAGGCTCCCTGCATGGAGCTTGCTTCTCTCTCTGCCTATAACTCTGCCTCTCTCTCTGTGTCTCTCATGAATAAATAAATAAAATCTTTTTTTTTAAGTTGAACTTTATAAAAAAAACTTTTTTTTATTTCTATGTTTCTCTAGTATCTTAATCCTTTCTTTGCAGGTAATTGTCTTTAAGTACAGACATTTATGTGGTGCTTTAGGAAGTCTTAGTTTTTAGACTTATTTATAATAGTTTTTATCTGTATGTGATGATCTTAATATTACTTTCATTCATGAAAAAATAGTTTTGTTGGCAGTAATACCTCTAGCTTACTAGGAATTTTTTCTCATTCTATTATCTTCTGCTCTCCAATATTTTTGTTGGAAAGTCACTGTTTTTCTAAGTTTCAATCATTTATAGGTACAATCTCTTTTTTTTTCTGGTTCTTTTTAAAACTTCTATAGCTTCCTTTTTGTCTCACTGTATACCTCTTTAAAAAATCTATCGTTGTCGGGGTTCTCTGGACTTCCTCCTGTAAGGGTAAATTAACATCATCCATCAATTCTGCAAAAGTCCCAGCCATTATTTTTTTCAATATTAACTTTTTAAATCTAGTCTCCCTCTGAAATGTTATCTCTTTCTCCTACATGTCTCTTAAACTTTCATATCTTCTCTCTCTCTGTCAATTTTTTCCTGGCAATACACATTAGTGGGAACACTAATTTGGAATCAATTAAAATAGAATAGTTACTTTGAATATATATGTATTGTTACTATGTATATGTAGCCCTAAACTAGTTTAGATGTAGGATTATGATCAGAAAGTTTTAAGGGAAATTTTTTTCTACTTCTCTCATTGTTTTCTTTGTCAGAACAGTTTTTCAACTAGTTTGTTTGCAGAAGATGTTGCCCTTTATATGGGGTTTTGATGGTGATTTTGGATTTGACCTATTTGCTTAGGTTCCAGGTTTTACTTCATATCTCTCAAGCACTTTGGTCATTACATTCCAGAATCGAGGTCAGCAACTAGCAAAAGATAAGCTCCAGGGTAAACGCCAGTTCCAGCACTTGCCTACCATATGGATTACTATTTTATTATAGTGTCTGACCTCTGAGGAATATAGCTGCTTTCTTACCACCTAAGCCAAGAATTTAAAAGGCTGTTTGAAAATATGGTATATATCATTTTGGGATATGCTTATAGGAAATGGATTAACCTGGATGTTTGTCATCCATATTGCTTTATTATTTTCTTCTTGTATTTAATTTTTGAAATGAACATGTTACTGTATATAAATCTCTTTAAAACGAATTTTAAAATAATGAGATGCATGTATTTGTTAAGTATGTACCTTTTCTATTTCTAGTTTTCAAAAAAGTATGTAAACTATAGAATTCTTAAAATTGTTCTAAAATATCAAAACCACATAGTAGAAGGTAAATTAACACACTAGACACTGACACAAAGAATACATATTAAAATTTGGTGTTCAACTTAAGAGAACCCAACTTAGAAGTGTGGCCATCAAAGGGTAAAAGCAATAAAAAACATAACAAGGAAAAATACTCAGACACATGTTCTTCTTGGCATTGAACCTGAAAATCTGTGTATAACATGGGTCTCTATATGATGAAACCCTTTGAAGAATAATTGACAGAAGTTTCCAATTGCGTCCTTAAATGGCAGAAACAGTAATGCATGGGTCATTCTAATTTCCATTCTCAATGTCCATTATAGTATTTGAAATCAACAATCATTGAAGGCATTCTTACAAGGATTCAATTCCATGTGGAAAAGGGATGAAACCTTCTGATGAGTATTTTAAAATAATAAATTTATTGTTAGCAAGTCCCTAAAATAAGCAGGATCTACATTGATCGTTCGATCTATCTACTTATACCTATTTACCTATTCTTCAAATGGACCTTTCACAGGTATTGAGAAAGAGTTAATTTTAAATTGAATATTATAGTGAGTTTCTCAACTGTGGTCTTTTTCCTAACGTAGCATGGCTAAGACAATAAAATGTTACTTACATAATATTGCATTCTTCACTAGGGCTCCTATAAAACTGGTAAAGAAAATGTGACAATAGGTATACATCAGTACTGAAATTTTCCATATTTTTGTTAAAATAGCAAATCTCAGATATATATGTATCTATATAATATTTTTATGTGTTTTAAAAATATATGCTTATATGTGTATATAAAAAAGTTAACATCAACGTGGTGTGTGTGTGTGTGTGTGTGAATGTGTAGACTGGGGTGGATTATAGTGAGGAGAAAGAAGAGGATATGTATAAGGTAAAAATAAATCCATACTTTTTTTTGCAATGAACATATACGGAGTTTATTTTAATACTCTTTAAAACATAAACTGGGCATGATATAAGTATGATCAATATTCACAATTGGAGTTTTCAGAAAGAGCTTATATTTCTTAAAGACGGTGCTGCATTTTAGCGGCAAGAAACAATAGGGATTCCAAGGAACGAGCACCTCACTGTTGAGGCCTAGAGCTTACTCTGGATAAGAAAAGATATGATGAAAATGAGATAGGTTCAGGATCTGCTGCATGTGCTGACCCTTTGTATGTGTTTATATATATATATATACATATATATATACATATATATATACATACATATATATATATATATATGAAGTGAAATGGCAACAGTAAAGAGAGTTGGGAGTATTTCATCTGATATCAAAATATTTAGATATTGTAAACAATATTATTTACAAACCAGTCAAATGAGTAGATGAGTTTAAAGGTTTTTGGGTACCATTGATAATAGTTTGGTCGCTCAATTATATGGTATCTGGATGTATATATAATATAGAAATACATTCTACGGGGAGTCTTCTGCACTTTGTGGGACATAATTACAGATGTTTCTTTCCCAATGAGCCCAGATGAGCAGGAGCTTCCAATGCTGCCTGAGGTAGTAAAGCAAAGATCAGAGGAAGCAGAGTAAGGTAAAAGGACGATGAGACCCATTTCATGGTTAGCATAGTTGGTACAGAAAGAGTTCGTGGAGCAAGAGACAGCCAACTACAGAAATAATAACCCAATATGGTTAAGTACTGTAAGGAAAGAGTTCTTCTGGAAACCTAGATAAAACAGCAATCATTATACTCCTGGGTGTTAAAGGAAGCTAAAGTTGGGAAATACCATCAGTAGGCGATGAGTAGGTGACAGAGGGAAAAAGCAGGGAAGGCATAAACAGCAGCCCACCAACACAAAACTGAGTAACACATTCCCAGAACTGCTGAGTACATTGTGGCTACACACTAAGTTGTGTGAAGTGGAAGAGAAAAGGCAACTAAAGAGGTAAAAAAAAAATGGAATCTATGCATGAGAGATTTTCAAGTCCATACTAAGAAATTTAGACAACATATTTATAAGTAATCAGTGGAGATTCATAAGAAAGAGGCAAAACATGATCGTGTATAACATCTGTGCTTTCATGAGTCAGAGAAGCACGTGAGAACTCCACTTCGCAGCAAAATGGGAATCTGGGGTGGAAGGCAGAGAAGCCACCTTCTTTATCTTTTAAGGACAGAGGAAGGAAAGCTCCCATGAGCCACACTTATGTGCCAAGCACACCGTGTAGGGCTTCGATTGAGTATATGCTCACTGAACCTGCAGGATAAACCCATGGTAGCAGATGTAATGCCTATTTTATATGTAAGTTTACATTTCAGGGAAGGTGGATTGAGAGCCATACCCCAGTAATTCCACTGCTTCTACTTGATACAATTAATTAAAGTGACTTCTTCTGCTAAGGGATAGGCAAAACTTCTTTTCAGAGCAGCAGAGTCTGGTAAACCGTCTGGTCAGCAATCTGTCTAGCAAACTATCATCCACTGAGTTCAAAAGTTATGGTTCATAGAATAGGGTTTGAAAGAAAATATGGAGCTAATTGTCTCAGATTAGAATGAGGGAGAATTGCTAGATGAACAAAGTGCAGCAAGGCGAGGAAGGGGAATAAGGTGATTTCAAATGCATAGGTTGGAGAAGGAAGGCAAGTGACGCTAAAAAAATGTCATTGAAAAGATGGTGGTAGTCCCCAACTCTAAAAACAAGAATATTTAATAAGACTGCCATACAGAAGCAAGTTCTTTGTGAGTCGTCTCAGGGCAGTTCAAAGGAAGCAGTCATATTCCTCTCCCGAAATGTACACGGAGTAGAAACAAGAAAAAAGAACCAGACAAGAGGCAAGGTAGGTAAGATAAGTTCCAATAGAGGACACCTGGAGGATTTCAAGATTCTCAAAAGCTCTCAGAGACAGTAGGGGAGGAGGGGAATCTCCAGTAAATGTAGTTCAAGCAGAGTTTATTCAACTACCAAAGAAGGCAATTCCCATTAGCACCTAGGTTTTTATGAGGAAGACAATGGCGAATATCCTGGTTAATTTACCAAACAGGCCAGAGCACTAGGCACTTGTTAGCAAGCAGGGACAGCTAACATGGACAGCTACCCAAGCTTACAAATCCCCTTTCCTTCAAAACTGGGAAACTGCATAGGAAAGTGACATCCTTGATGTCTCTCTTTACCACAAAACCTTCCAAATTTTACCTACACTTTTAGAATAAGTGCATGTTATATCCTCTCCTTTTATTTGTGTTAACAGTGCTATAAATATACATCCTAGTGTATTTGGATTAACCCAACCTCTAAAGTCTTTTAATAGTGTGTGGTCAAATTTGAGATATGCACATATTTGTGGTTAATGAGAAGTTAACAAAATGCCTCCAATTCCTGAAAAGGAAAGATAGAAGTGGGGCCATTAAATTTAAACTTTCCATTTAAATATTTTCTCCAGCAAATAAATTTCAGCAAAAGGTTAATGTGATAATTCAATAAAGAACATTCTATTTTCTCAGTGACCTGAGTGTTAATATAATTAATAATGCATCATTTTATTTCACACAATATATGAGAATTAACTTCCAATTTCATTATAATGTTTCATCAGGTGTAAACAGATGCAGATTAGATGGCTTTTATATATTACAGATTTAGCTATGAAAAATAATTTAGATATTCTGGTAAGTAATCTTATGAAAGCTTATGAAAAGTAAAAATCTAATTTCTGAAAGAGGCAGACTAGAGACATGATATGCAATAGACATATTCTTTTCAATAGGTTGCCTGTATTTGGTATATTATATAATTGCTCATAGTTGCCTTTTCTTACTCCTGCATTTGTAATATAGTGCTGCTTAGGAAAGATAGACTATTCCAGGGAGAAACACAAATTCTCTAATAGGAAATGGTATGGAGTTGTACTGAATTATCTGATATAGTTCTTCTTTTAACCAGATTTTAGCAATACTGTATTGTTCAACCCAAATCAGATCAATACCTCACTGAAGCAGTGGTAGCCACAAAAACCTGTATTATTTTATGAGAAAATATGAATTAGCACAGTAAATGCAAGCTAGTATTCTCATTTATAGATCTGGACTCTAAACCTTTAGCAGTTCAATACTTCACTGAAATAAAACAAAAGACAAATTCTATCCCACATTGAAAATTCCTGCCCTAAGAAATATGGCAGGTAATGTAATGTAATCCCAACTATTTTCACATTGTTGGTAGGATCCTAAGTAAATAAACATAAAACTCTGGATTTTACTCAAAAATAATAATTACCAGGGATGCCTGGGTGGCAACTGCCTTTGGCTCAGGTCATGATCTCAGGGTCCTGGGTTCAAGCCCCATGTCAGGCTCCCTGATCAGAGGGGAATCTGCTTCTCTGTCTCCTTTTGCCCCTCCCCAGTGCTCATGTCCTCTTGCTCTCTCTCTCAAATAAATAAATAAAATCTTAAAAAAAAAAAAGAATTACCAAATATGGGGTAACTAGAAAGGAAACTCTGTATTCGAGGTCAGGATGCAATTATATATGCACTGAAATGGTTTCTCTTTTGCCTTGGTTGCTGGGAGGATTTAATGTGATAATGTATTCAGGAGCACTTTGAGCTCAAAGTGGAAAAGCATTAAGAGAAAATTATTAGTAGTATCCTTCTAGGAAGGAAATGTACACACCCTGATTCAATGGATAAGACTAATATACCTAATTGTAGACTGCCACCATGGCAACTTCCACTCCCTGACGGAAGCATTCTTATGAAAACTCATTTTACAGTAAAATGGGAAGTGCCCATAGAAAGCTGTTAATTATAAAGGATTTTCTTGCAAGCTTTAATATTTTGTAGACAAAAGAATATGAAAGAATTCTAAATTGCAATGCAATTTATGAGGTGAATGATACTGGGCAAGTAGGTTATTACATCTAAGCACTTTTACCTTATCTGTCATATGGTATGAAACATAAATGGCCATTTCAAATATTGAATTTCCATAAAATGCCAAGCTATTTGCCTAAATGTATAATAATTCCTCAACATGCAAATAGAAAACCACTAGAGGGAAATCAAGACCAGAGAGGTGTATATAGTATCATACACTTTTTTAGACCTTAAAGAGAAAATAAAATGGAGAGTTATTTTTAAAAAGATGCAAAACTACCTCACTTAAGTCAAGCATGTAAATGAATAAGGTACATGCATCACATTAGAAAGTCTGATATGTTTAGGAAATTGAATAACAAGCTTTGCATTTAAAATAAATAAAGTATGTCTCTGGAAATAAAATCCAGGAATTATTTTTCTGTAATATTCTGCATTATTAACATTTATCAGGGTTGTATTTCATTCTCTTTGTTTCTTAAAGGAGATAAGGCATAGGGAGAGGACTCAGAAAAAAAAAATTAAGAGAAATCTTTACAGAGATATAGTACCTTAAGGGAATGGCTGGTATTATTTGGCTTGAGATAAGGTAGTTAAGAAAAACTAAGATTAGACATCTGTTTTCTTTTGTATCTGAACTGAACTAGATGATTTCTTGAGATCCAATTTCCTTTTTCTGTGATCTATAGTGCTTTCTTCTAAAGTAAATATAAATGTGTGTATATATACATATGCATATAAATAGTATATATATATATATACAGATATAGATACAACTTGATAGATGATATATAACTGAAAACAAACATTACCATTACTAACATTGCACACCTATTCTCTGTTTCTCAAAGTGTAGACCCACCATCACACATATCGGAATCACCTGGTTACTTTTTAAAACAGATTTCTGAATATCTCCCTTCAACCTAATGAATCAGAATCTCTGGTAGTAAGATTTGAGACTCTGTAGGTAAAATAAGCATGCCAGATGATATGTATATGCGCTGAAACTGGAGAACCACTGACTTATAGGAAGGTGTTTGCATATTTTTTGTTGACTTTTAAGATCACCATGCTCTTTACTCCATGTAAGCTAGCCTGAAAAGGAAAAAGAGCTTGGATGAGTGTGTCTAAGAGTGATAAGCCAGGAATGATTATTGCCTTCTGCTCACACTATGTTGGCTACAATTCAGTTCTATGGCCACATCCTACGTAAGGGTGTCTGAGAAATCTAGTGTAGTTGTGCACTCAAGAAGAGGAGACAGCAAGTCTCTGCCTAATTGTGACTACATGGAAGACAGAAAGAAGATTCTTTTCCAGCATTTCACAAAATATGGCTGATTTAATTCCTGGAGTTTCCTCAATCCATACTGACAAGATTAGAATCCTTAGCAGTGGAGCTATAGTCAACTTTCTTGTGAGGTGCCTGGATGGCTCAGTTGGCTGAGTGTCCAATTCTCGGTGTCAGCACAGGTCTTGATCTCAGGGTCATGAGTTTAAGACCTATGTTGGGCTCCACACTGGGTGTGAACCAATTTAAAAACAAAAACAAAAAACAGGCTTTGTCATGACATTCTCAGATATCCTATAATTTGATGGTAGCTCTTAACCAATGCTTCTCTCTCACTCTAACTCTTATTGTCTCCCTTGTTTTCCCCCAAGGGTAATTTTAAAAAATTTCTCTTCTGCTTTTCTACAAAGAAAACTAGCCCTTTTAAACATTAAGTACATGTTTTGATGAAGAGTTGTACCAGTGTTAATTCTTAAAATGAAGACTTTCTGCATATAGACAATCTGAAGAAAGAAGTGCCCATGAGCAGATGCTGAGCACTTGAAGCTTCTGTTGTGTTTCCTTCACAAAGGCTTTGCTCTATATGAAAGGGAGAAGAGATTCAGAGTTATGGCTATGTTTCTGTTTTATGGACACAAACAAATACATATCTATATGAGCTAGTTTTTCCTAGTAAAGAACTCCTCTAAAACAAACACTAATGTTGTTTTGCTGGCAGATGGTTATGTGACTCTAAGTAAGGCACTTAACAATTATTTGTTTATTTGGCCATTCCACATACCTCTGGTAAGCAGATAGTTCCTACAACATAAGATGTGTACAGGACCTAGTAATTTCAATGACTTCTCATTAAGACTAATATCTTCAAAAATGACTAGAACAAATATATAATAAAAAACTGCAAATCTATGATGATATTTTTGGAAAAAGAAATCTCCAAGTTTACTAAATCCTCTCCTCCTCCTCCTCCTTCATCCTAATGTGAAGTGCCCTGCAAGTATGTTCCCCAAGCAATACCATGGATTAATAAGGAAAGTATTTGTAACCTAAACCATTTTAATATTTTTTCTCAATAATCAATGAATATTCTGAAACATGTTCAGGTGACTTGAACTCAAAAATTTCTTCGTGAAAGCAGTAAGTACTTCGTGAAAGTAGTTAGACTACTAATAAATATTGATGGACAATCTATTAGGTGTCAGGTACTTCTCAGAGAAAATATGCAGGACCACTGTTCCCATGGACCTAAACAAGCAATATATTTCTATGATGCATTCATAATTACAGACTGAAATCCTTATTCAGATCTAGGTTTTCATTGTCCAAAAAATATTGTTTGTATGACAAAGGCAGTTGTATGAAAAACAGCATATTATAAATTTTCTTCCAAACATAATCCATTTTACCTTTTTATATATTACCTATACTCACTCCATTAAGAATCATTTTTTGTAGCTGTCACAATTTAAAATATCTCTACAATGCTTTAATAATTATAAAGATATTTTTATCTTTAAAATACTATCTGAAAAGTGGGAAGATCAATATACTAAGTATATAATGAGAGAAAAAAGTTATGGGATATTCTTTGTTCAGTAGTTAAATAATGATGATACAAGTCTCTAACCAAATAGTATTAATTTGCTTCTATTAATCTACCCCACTAAATGCTTAAATGTTCAAGGAATTTTCAATTAAAATAATGCTCACTGGCCATTAATTCATGCAATTAATACTAGAACACCACAAGTATTAATAAATGTAAGGATCACAAAAGAAGCAAAATTTCTAATTACCATATTAAAAATAGAAAGTTATCCATTTTTAATCAAGGTTCTCTATCACATATAACAAAAATTTAATTAAAATTGCCCTTTTTGATTTGGCCCATTGTATATAAGCTGCTCCTACCTAGTGTCTACTCAGGTTATTCTATTTCATTTGGGAAATTTGGCTGCATAATACTTTAAACTTTAAAATGGCAAAAACAAAACTAACATGAAATTTAAGGAAATAAAATGAAAAGAATGAACCAAATTGTTAAAAAGAGTTTGAAATACATATTAAACCAAGTGATGTTTTCATTGTTTACACACCCTTTTACATATTAGTAAGAAAATTACAAACTAAGAGAAGTTGTCAGAAAAAGAATTATGTTACATTTCAAGAAAAAAATTAGAAATCAGACAACCTATATAGAATAAAATGTTCAACTTCTCTCAAAATTAAATTCAAACAAAATAAGAAATTATCTAACATATTTTAAACTTTAAAATATCCCTATTATTTAGGCTTGCTTAACATATGAAAATGTGATTGCTCATAAAATATTGGTGAGTGTGAAATTCTATGGAATCATCTTGAAAGACAACTATGAACATCTACCAAAAGTTTAAATTTACCTTTAAATTTATGATTCTATTCTATTCTATTCTAGGATATACTTTGCATTTAGGCATATGTGCCTAATATGCCTAAATGCAAAGAACCGCACTAGATCTTATCTTCCTGGGTTCCTTTGCTTGTTTTTCTTTCATTTTTTTCTTTCTTTCTTTTTTTTTTTTTTTTTTACTCTCTTTCCTTATTCTGCTAGGGTACATTTTCAAATAGCTTTCTTGAAATAGGTGTGTAGGAGAAAGTTTCCTAGTTCTAGCATATGTGAAAACATCTTTGTTTTGTCCTTCTAAGGGAAAAATCCTATCACTAAGATATATTCAAGGATGAGAGCATGTTCTTAAGTAGATGTAATGATCGATCCAGTGGAATTCAGCAACTTCTATAGTGATTTTACTTCACCCTGGCATTTAGAGATAACTTGTGATAAGTAAAAATATTTGAGGAAAATCTATTTTTCAAAGAAAAAATGAGAGATACTTCACTTAAGCATGTAGCCCATCACTAAGATTTGGTCATTAAACTTCATGAAACTTAGGCAAATACTACCTACTGAAGGGCATCCATGTGCTTGAAGGCAAAGAGCATGGCTCCAGAGTCTACACCTTTATTTTTATTTTCATTTTCATTTCATTCTAAGGTATGTTGGCCCTTTGGTTCCCCAATGCCCATCCTCTTCCAAAGTCCCACCTCTTCCTGTATTCTAACATTAGGGTACTATAGGGTGTTTCAGTCATTCACTTCCTTTGCTGTCTAGGAGCTGCCATCCAGACATTGTAAGAGGGGAAAACATGGACTGGTAATATGGAAGAAGAGTAGGTAGGGGCCCTCAACACATCTGGTCTCACAAACTACCCTAGATATCTTTCAAAACATCCTGAACACCTAGGAATTTGAACTGAGATGTAAAGAGAAAACAGCTGGAATGTTGCAAAAAGTTTTTGCTTCTAACAAGGTAGGAAGATGAAAAAAATAAAAAAGAAATAAACTGGGGGAGGTGAACTGTGATTAGCTGGGCTAAAGTGGAGCAATGAACGCCTCTGGGGCATGGAAGTCCAGCCCTGGACAAGCGAGAACTTTAAAAATCTATGCCTGAGTTTTCCCTGAAGGAAAAGTGCTTAACAGGGAAATTGGGCAGAATTGCAGGAGCAGCAGTGAAGCCTCAAGATGCCCGGAGCCACTATAAGGCTGGGGCACCCAGAGAAACCTCACTGCAAACTGTGGTCCAATCTTGGTGAAGGGCTGGAATGCCACAGCCCTCTGGGGAATTTGGGAGAAGCCCGCTGGCTATGCCAGCTGGCCCAGGAGTTCCCTTTACCCTAGAGGCCAGCAACGGATGAAGTGGTTGTACCCCATTCCCTTCGGGAGAAGCAGTCCCTGGAGGTGTGGGTCCAGTGGCACAGGGCTCTGGATCACAGAGCGCCCAAGCAGACAAAGCCAGAAATCCTGTTCCCCCTGGGATAGACAGAAGTGGGGAGGGCACAGGACAGCAAGAACTCTCCTGCCGCTGAGCGCCTGGTAAACTATGCAGATCAGTGCACCCGGGCCTGCCCCCAGGAGCATATAGGCCAGTGTGGACTGGGAGACTATGGTTAGTTACTCACAGGGAGCTCGACTCCAGAACTGGAAATCTAGCCACTGCCATTGTTGTTTTTCCTCTTTGCTTCACCTTGTGTCTGTGAGGGGAGGGGCTGCCAGGGAACAAAAGCCACACAGGATAAACAGCTCACCCTGAGCCCAGCACCCGGCAGGGGGCGGGGCATCTCCGTTCAGGCACAGACATGTGAGAATCAGCACAGCAGACCCTCCCCCAGAAGAACTGTGGAAGAACAAGAGAAGAGGAACTTTACTGACCAGGCAGCACTGGAAAGTTCTAGGAGTGAGGGAAAATAGTATATAGAACTAGAGGGTCCTTTTTTTTTTTTCATTATGACTCATTTTTATATGAGGCTAAAAATTTCCCAATATTTTTTCTCTTTTCCCACCTTACCTACAATATTTTACCAACTCTTCATTTTTAAGTGTTTTCCTTTTTGACTTTTATATTTCTACAATTACATGTCTTAGATATATTTTTCACTTCTGGATTCCCTTCAACGTATTCAATTTAATTTTGGTGTATATATGAGATATGGATTTTTGTTTAATGTTTTTTGTTTTTTCTGTCCCATTTTGTTTTATAATGGTGGAAGTTAGTACCTTCTAACACACGGCAAAAATACACTCAGAACCATGTGGAACACAGTTTTGGTTCATTCTGTGAGATTATATTCTCTCTTCCTTCCCACTCTGCCCCTCTTTTTTATCTTGTTTATGTTTTTGCAGTCAATGTTGGGTCTTTATGTAAGTATTGCCGATTTACGTAAATTTGGGATTGACCATCTTCTAACATACAGAACAAAATACACTCAGAAACAAGAGGATCGCCCTCTAGATCCCCTCAGGGAGACTACATTCCCTCTCCACTACCACTTCCTCACCATCAACCTCCCCCCAGCCCTTTTCTTTTCTTTTCTTTTCTTTTCTTTTCTTTTCTTTTCTTTCTTTTCTTTTCTTTTCTTTTCTTTTCTTTTCTTTTCTTTTCTTTCTTATCTTTTTTTCCTGTATTTGTTTTTGGTTTTTGGTTTTTTTATTTTATTAGTCTGTTTTAAAATTTGTTTTTCACTTTAGTGGTATTTTTATTTTCTTATTTTGTTCTGTTTTTCATGTTCTTTTATTTTCTGTTCTCTGACCTCTGTGGAATCATCTAGGGTGTATTTTACTTAGGTTGTGGCTGATATTTTTGACTCAGCTCACTCATACAACCACTCTGCACTGTATAAAATGCCTAGAAGGAAGAATTCACTGCAAAAGAAAGAACCAGAAGCAATACTCTGCAACAAAGTTACAGAATGTGGATTTAAATATGATATCAGAAATTCAATTCAGAAGTACAATTATAAAGTTACTGGTGACTCTGGAAAAAAAGTGTAAAAGACTCTAGAGACTTTGTTACTGTACAACTGAGACTTAGTCAGGCCGAAATTAAAAATACTTTAACTTAGATGCAATCCAAAGTGATGCTGTAACTGCTAGGGTTAATGAGGTGGAAGAGAGAGTGAGAGACATTGAAGACAAGTTGATGGAAAGGAAGGAAGATGAGGGAAAAAGAAAAGAACAATAAATTGCTGATGATGAAAGGCTTAGGAAAATAAATGAAAGCTTGAGAAGGAAGCATATATGTCTAATTGTGATTCCAGAGGAGACTGAGAGAGAGAGAGAACCACAAAGTATATTTGAACAAATCATAGTTGAGAACCTCCCAAATCTGGGGAAGAAAACATGCATTCAGATCCAAGAGATAAAGAGGACCCCCACAAAAACCAATAAAACCATTCAATACCTTGACATTTAATAGTGAAACTTGCAAATTTCAAAGGTAAAGAGAAAATCGTTAAAGCAACATGAGACAAGAGATTCTTAACTTATATGGGGAGAAATATCAGGTTAACAGCAGACCTCTCCACAGAGAACTGGCAGGCCACAAAGGGGTGGCATGATATATTCAGGGTACTAAATGAGAAGAACATGCAGCCAAGAATACTCTATCCAGCAAGGCTCTCATTCAGAATAGAAGGAGAGATAAAGAGCTTCCAGGATAGGCAGAAACTGAAAGAATATGTAACCACCAAACCAGCTCTGCAAGAGATATTAAGGGGGACCCTGTAAAAGAAAGAGGGAGCTCAAAGAAATAATCTACAAAAACAGGGCTTGGATAGGCAATACGACAGGCAATATGATAGGCATCATATCTATCAATAGTTACTCTGAACGTGAATGGGCTAAATGATCCCATCAAAAGATGCAGGGTTTTGGACTGGATAAAAAAGCAAGACCCATCTATATGCTGTCTACAAGAGACTCATTTTAGACCTGAGGATACCTCCAGCCTGAAAATGAGGAGTGGAGAACCATCTACCATTCAAATTGTCCTCAAAAGAAACCTGGGTTAGCAATCCTCATATCAGATAAACTAGAGTATATACCAAAGACTGTATTAAGACACGAAGAAGGACACTATATCAAAATTAAAGGATCTATCCAACAGGAAGACCTAACAATCATGAATATTTATGCTGCTAATGTGGGAGGTACCAAGTATATCAATCAATTAATAACCAAAGTAAAGAGATACTTAGATAATAATACACTAATAGTAGGAGACTTCAACATGGCACGCTCAGCAAATGACAGATGTTCTAAGCAGAACATCACCAAAGAAACAAAGGCCTTGAATGATACACTGGACCAAATAGATTTCACAGATATGTACAGAACATTCCAACCCAATGCAACTGAATACACATTCTTCTCAGGTGCACATGAAACTTTCTCCAGAATTGACCACATACTGGATCACAAATCAGGTCTCAACTGATACCAAAGGATTGGTATTGTCCCCTGCATATTTTCAGACCACAATGCTTTGAAACTAGAACTCAATCACAAGAAGACATTTGGAAGAAACTCAAACACATGGAGGTTAAAGAGCATCCTACAAAAAGATGAATGGGTCAACCAGGAAATTAGTTAAGAATTAAAAAGATTCATGGAAACTAATGAAAATGAAAATCCAATTGTTCAAAATCTGTGGGATACAGCAAAAGTGGTCCTAAGAGGGAAATACATCGTAATACAAGCCTCCCTCAAAAAAAATTGGAAAAAACTCAAATACACAAGCTAACCTCACACCTAAGGGAAATGGAGAAAGAACAGCAAATAAAGCCTAAACCAAGCAGAAGAAGAGAGTTAATAAAGATTCGAGCAGAACTCAATGGAATAGAGACCAGAAGAACTGTAGAACAGATCAACAAAACAAGGAGCTGGTTCTTTGAAAGAATTAATAAGATAGATAAACAATTAGCCATCCTTCTTAAAAAGAAAAAAGACTCAATAAAATCACGAGTGAAAAGGGAGAGATCACCACCAATACCAAGGAAATACAAATGATTCTAAAAACGTATTATGAGCAGCTATATGTCAATAAATTAGGCAATCTAGAAGAAACAGACGCACTTCTGGAAAACCACAAATTACCAAAACTGGAAAAAAGAAGAAATAGAAAACCTGAATAGGCTAATAACGAGGGAGGAAATTGAAGCAGTCATCAAAAACCTCCCAATACACAAAAGTCCAGGGCCAGATGGCTTCCCAGGGGAATTCTATCAAACATTTAAAGAAGAAACAATACCTATCCTACTAAAGCTATTCCAAAAGATAGAAAGGAACGGAATACTTCCAAATTTGTTTTATGAGGCCAGCATCATCTTAATTCCAAAACCAGACAAAGACCTCAGCAAAAAGGAGAATTATAGACCAGTATCCCTGATGAACATGGATACAAAAATTCTCACCAAGATACTAGCTGATAGGATTCAACAGTACTTTAAGAGGATTATTCACCAGGACCAATTGGGATTTATTCCTGGGATGCAAGGGTGGTTCAACACTCATTAAACCACCAACTTGATAGATCACATCAATAAGAGAAAAAACAAGAACCATAGGATCCTCTCAATAGATGCAGAGAAAACATCTGACAAAATATAGCATCCATTCCTGATTAAACTTTCAAAGTTTTAGGGATGGAGGGAACATTCCTCAATATCTTAAAAGCTATTTATGAAAATCCCACAGCAAATATCATTCTCAATGGAAAAAACTGAGAGCCTTTCCCCTAAGGTCAGGAACATGACAGGGATGTCCACTCTCACCACTGTTATTCAACATAGTACTAGAAGTCCTAGCCTCAGCCATCAGATGACAGAAAGAAAGAAAAAAGCATTCAAATTGGCAAAGAAGTCAGACTCTCCCTCTTTGCAGATGACATAATGCTATATATAGAAAACCCAAAAGACTCCACCCCATGATTGAGACAACTCATACAGCAATCTGCCAATGTGGCAGGATACAAAATCAATGCACAGAAATGCATTTCTATACACTAACAATGACACTGAAGAAAGAGAAATTAGGAATCAATCTCATTTACAATTGCACCCAATACCATACGATATCTAGGAATAAACCTAACCAAAGGGGTAAAGGATCTATACTCTAAGAACTACAGAACACTTCTGAAATAAGTGAAGAAGATGTAAAGAGATGGAAAAACATTCCATGCTTATGGATTGCAATAATAAATATTGTGAAAATGTCTATGCACCCAGGGCAATTTACACGTTCAATGCAATCCCTATCAAAATACCATGGACTTCCTTCAGAGTTGGAATAAATAACCTTATGATTTATATGTAATCAGAAAAGACCCCGCATAGCTAAAGGAATATTAAAAAAGAAAACCAATGCCAGGGGCATCACAGTCTCAAGCTGTATTACAAAGGTGTGATCATCAAGACAGTATGGTACTGGCACAAAAACAGACACATAGGGATCCCTGGGTGGTGCAGCAGTTTGGCGCCTGCCTTTGGCCCAGGGCGCGATCCTGGAGACCCGGGATTGAATCCGACGTCGGGCTCCCGGTGCATGGAGCCTGCTTCTCCATCTGCCTATGTCTCTGCCTCTCTCTCTCTCTCTCTCTCTCTCTCTCTGTGTGTGTGTGTGTGTGTGTGACTATCATAAATAAATAAAAATTTATAAAAAAAAAAAACCAGACACATAGATCAATGGAACAGAATAAAGAACCCAGAAATGGGCCCTCAACTCTATGGTCAAATAATATTCGTCAAAACAGGAAAAACTCTCCACTGGAAAAAGTCTCTTCAATAAATGGTGCTGGGAAAATTGGAGAGCCACATGTGGAAGAATGAAACTGGACCATTCTCTTACACCATACACAAAATGGATGAAAGATCTAAATGTGAGACAAGAATCCATCAAAATCCTAGAGGAGAACACAGGCAACACCCTTTTTGAACTTGGCCACAGCAACTTCTTGCAAGATACATCTATGAAGGCAAGGGAAACAAAAGCAAAAATGAACTATTGGGACTTAATCAAGATAAAAAGCTTCTGCACAGCAAAAGAAACAGTCAACAAAACTATAAGACAACCTACAGAATGGGAGACGATATTTGCAAATGACATAAAGGGCTAGTATCCAAGATCTATAAAAAACTTATCAAACTCAGCACCCAAGAAACCAAAAATCCAGTCATGAAATGAACAGAAGATATGAACAGAATTTTTTCCAAGGAAGACATATGCATGGCCAACAAGCACATGAGAAAATGCTCTGCATCACTTGTCTTCAGGGAAATACAAATCAAAACCAGGAGATACCACCTCACACCAGTGAGAATCGTGAAAATTAACAAGACAGGAAACAACTAATGTTGGAGAGGATGTGGAGAAAGGGGAACCCTCTCTCACTGTTGGTGGGAATGCAAACTGGTGCAGCCACTCTGGAAAACAATGTGGAGGTTACTCAAGAAGAAAAAAAATAGAGCTACCCTATGACCCAGCAATTGCACTACTGGGTATTTACCCCAAAGATATTGATGCAGTGAAACACCAGGACTCCTGTACCCCAATGTTCATAGCAGCAATGTCCACAATAGCCAAATTGTGGAAGAAGCCACGATGTTCTTTGACAGATGAATGGATAAAGAAGATGTAGTCTATATATACAATGGAATATTACTCAGCCATTAGAAATGACGAATACCCACCATTTGCTTCGACATGGATGGAACTGGAGGGTAATATGCTGAGTGAAGTAAGTCAGTTGGGGAAGGACAATCATCGTATGTTTCCACTCATATGGGGAATATAAAAAATAGTTAAAGGGATTATAGCAGAAAGGAGGGAACATAAGTGGGAAAAGTTAGAGAGGGATACAAACCATGAGAGACTCCTAACTCTGGGAAACAAATAAGGGTTGCAAAAGGGAAGGAGGGTGAGGGGATGGGGTAACTTGGTGACATGCACTGAGGAGGGCACTTGATATGATGAGCACTGGGTGTTATACTATATGTTGCCAAATTGAATTTAAATTTTAAAAATGTAAATAAAAATAAAATAAAATAAAATAAAATAAAATAAAATAATAAAATAAATAAGAAAAATAGGGGAGAATTAGAGCCTTTTTGATGGTACCATCTAATGCTTAGCAAATACAAATTTTCAATTAGGAAATTCTGTATAATTTATTACCTTACAAAGAATACCTCACAATTTACAGGAGTTGCCTAAACTCATTGTTTTCAGGTTTTAAGTGCAATTTCCTCCTCAGTATACTGTAATCTGTTTTCAACCTCCCATTTCCTCACCAAACAGCTTCATAGAAAACTAATGATCTCCATTTTATTAAATCCAATGAGTTTTCCTACGATATTCTTCAACTTCTCAGCATAATCAGTAACTATAAAATTCAGCCTCTACTTGGAATTAATTTTTCTTGCTCTGCCCAGAAAACACCATATTTGCTAGTGTTCTGAGTTATTCTGTATCCCAGTTTCTTTGGGAGCTAATGCCACAAGGCTTAGTCACAGAACCTTTATTCATGTTATATGTCTCTCCACAGGTCAGTAGCTTTTGACCTTGCCTGCGCTTTAGATTTAAGTCCGGAAAATTTAAAAATGAGATTTCCAGAGAATGGGGCCCAGAAAGTGTTTTAAATATCTCCATATAATCATAATGTAAAGCAAGATATGGAAATCACCAGACTCATCTATGCATATGCCTTTAATTATGTTTTGTACACTGACTCCTAGATGACATATGATAGAATTTGAGGAGAGTATATCTGACTGTCAGTATATACTCCTCTCAGATTATCTATCTTTGAAACCATGCCCCATAGCCTTAATAAGCATAATGAGTTTAATTATAAACTAGCAGCAGATTTAAAGTTTGTTTTTCAGAGAAGTATTTCTCCCTAATCAGCAATTGTATCTTTTCAAATCCCACTGACAAATCCACTAGTTGTTTCCACAGAACCCTGGACTGAAGGTCAACTGACATGGTTCTAGGCAAGGAGCAATTAAGGCCTATCATTCCTTACTGGAGATGATGAGCCCAAGACCCCATCCAGTTTATACTGGCTCTCAGAGCAAGCCCACAGCCCCTCTCCTTGTCCTAAGATAACCTCCTAATGTCAGGGGCTGAACTTTGCCTCATTCTGATGTTATGTCTCCATCATAAATGAACATGGGATGCATGTTGCATGTTTGCTCAGTGCCTGTGCTCCGCTTTTCCTCATGAACAGTCATCATTTTCTCCACCCTTTTCATCAGTATGTATGCAATCTCAATTTCTGTGATTATTGAAATTAAAAAAAAAAGCACACACACAAAAGAACCAAAACAAAACAATAACAACAGCAACAACAACAAAAAAACCCTTTGATTTTTTCCCCCTCCAGGAGGTGGAGGCAGATCTGAGGCTTGCACTCCTGTCTTTTCCTTTGGCTGCCTCTCCAATAAACTTTGCTTGCTGTATTCCTGAGGGCTCAGTTTTTGTCTTTGTGGCATGTTAAACAGAGAGACTTGAGTTTGGTTATTACATGTCTGGATTTAGATATAGATCTATCCCTTACTCATTCTCAGAGCTCTAGCTTCTCTAATACCTTCACTTCTTTTTTTTCATTACCCACTTTTCCCCAGGAGCCTTAGAGACATTTTTTTCCTATTGGCCCTCACAAAAATGTAATACTATATATTCTGTTTAGGTACTATATGCATTTCTGTGCTTTGTGCATAAAAAGAGTAGGATATTTTTCATCATCCAAGAAATAGTTTTCTCTCCTTTGGGGTTGATATCACCACCATTGAGACCATATGGATAAAATGTATCATGGGAATTTTAAATTGTGCAAACATCATTGTTTTCCCTCAAATAAGATTCCTCTAAGAATTTTAACAGATCAGTATATTTCACTAATATCCAATCAATTACAAAAGTCAAACATCTGAAAGGCATCCTTGCCATCTCTTGCTCCCCAGATTCCTAGGCCAAACCACACAATCCTTTCTGTCCTACTCCCTGAATACATCAGGAATCTGCCAGCATTTCACCACCTCCCTTTCCACAGTCCTAAAACACCATTGCCTGCACAAGTCCAATAGAGGACTTTTCCCTCGAAATATTGAGGCATGAGTATGATTGGGACTGGCAGAGAAGTGTACGGTATTTGGGCACAACTGCATATGTTAAGATATGGAAGAAGGAATTTAAGTGGTATATTAGGACATGGTGTAGACAAAATATAACTGAGAAAGAGGGTAAATTAAGTCAGCACATTTTGATAACATTTAAATATTCCTAGTTCTTATCAGTCAATACCTACATTGAATCCTATTAGTCATTTTGTTTCATTTGATTATTATATTTTCCCAAATATCATCTTTATAAGTACCTGTATTACTTCAGATGACATTTTCAAGGTGAAACTCACTGTTATCTTTTGTCTAAATTATTTATTTTTAAAATTCTTATCTCTAACATGCCAATGTAATTAACAGTGATTCCACATACCATTTCAAATACTTTTAAAATGGTGTATCTTTTACTACCAATTCTAGATTACGTACATAAAGATTTCATTCGAGCTAAAGTACCATATTGACATCTCCTGGAAACTGGCTTATGTGCTAGACATCGCATATAATTAAGAAAAAGAAGACACCATGGTCCATATTTTTAAGGAGCTTACAGCTTCCTACAGGAGAGATGATTAAAAACAAACTTAACAGCAAACAATATAAGATAGGATTCTACTAAGTGCAACAAAAGAGTAGAATAATGAGGAAGCCAGTGGATTATAATGGACCTCATGCTGAAGATAAAGAAGATAAAGCTTGGCTTGGGGGTAACCAAAAATGCCTAGGATTTGATTACTGGATAATTGACGGAGATACTGTCATTTTGGTTTAAGTGATAATTGTAAACAAAGGCATGGATGTTAGAATGAGCACTGCTAGATCATCTGAATTCCAGAATCTTAGGCTCATTAGAGGAAACAGGAATGCATTTAGAAGAACAGAAAATAAATTCAGCTAAATTAGATGCAACCATATTGTAAAGGGTTTGGAAAGAGAAGTTTAGATCTGATATACGGAAGAGTCACTCAGGAGACCTGTTCAAGAGAAAGCAATGATCTAGCAGCTCAAAAAGACTGAATGAAGTAAGAAACCCTTGAGTCCAAGATGTTTTTAAGGTAAACTGGTTTGTCATGGTAGTCTGGGAAAGAAGCAAAATAAATGGACTTGAGAAAAATAAGAAAGAGAAGTGATCTTCATCAGCAAACATGCAATTCAATTCTTCCTAGAAGGAATTAGCAGTTAGCATGCTCATAGATTCTGAAGCATTAGCTGAATTTTTCCTAAATCCACTACTCATTATCTCGATAATATTTGATTCTACCTGTATAAACTCCTTGAATCTCAATTAAATGTGTTTACCATTTATACTTTATAGTGTTTCAATAAAAAGATAACATATAAAATTCCTAGTTGAGTTTCTGTAAGACACAAGAAATGTTGTTTTTGTTTTCCTAATAAAAAAACTTAATTATGTTTGACTATGAACATTGTTCACCATGGAAACCAATCACATCCCTTTCATAAACCATAAAATTTCCTACATACTATTCACTTTACTTCAGTTTTCACTTTTATCATAGTTCTCAATTAGATAGAGCATTCTCAGATGGTAATTTTGAAATTGTAAAATGAAAAAAAATCCTAAAAGTAGTATCATATTGTTTAATGAAGTTTAAAAATACATTTTACCTATTTATGTGTCTTTATTTTATCTGTATTTTCCTCAGATCCACTACAGTATAATGTCATTTTTCTGTTATATATCATTCATGCATTTTGTATTACCTTTTAATTGTTATTGATTAACTGAAAATTTTTAAAAAGCAAATTTCCTTTACTATTTTCAGGATTGGGTATTGTTTTCTATTCCTAAGTTAAATTGCACTTATACTTTTCTAATATAACAATATATTTCCTCATCATTTCCTCAATAGTTGTACTGAAGAGCCTTCTCATATGCCTGCCACAGGTCTCAGTTAGGATTCTTTTATATTTGCATTAGAGTTCACAGAGATAGTTCAAATTACTATACTTGATTTTACTTAATCATCTTGGTGAGAATGAAAGATAGCATATGTTTTTTCCAAGTACCTTTACCTCACTGAAGAAGCCAATTCCATATATCAATTAGTCATTTCTCAATGGCTCCTGAGTTTATTTTAAAAAATCAGCTTATATTGTTCTCTCAATCTTGCAAATCTGACCTAGAATTACGAATCCTTTTGGGACACCTGGGTGGCTCAGTGGTTGAGTGCCTGCCTTTCATCCAGGGCGTGATCCTGGAGTCCTGGGATCAAGTCCTGCTTCAGGCTCCCTGCATGGAGCTTGCTTCTCCCTCTGCCTATGTCTTGTCTCTCTTTCTTTCTCTGCATGTCTCTCATAAATAAATAAATAAAATCTTTAAAATATTTTTTTAAAAAATAGAATTACCAATACTTTCATCAGAAATTGTTTGCAATTAACATAAATTTAATATGAGAAGCAAATGATATTAAATCATTATCTCAACACTAAATCTTACTAACAGTTAATATACTTCCTTATGGCAAACATATTAATATCTACTCACTATAATCAGTAACAATTATAAACAGAACAAATGTAAAAATAAAGTAATAGTAAAGGTCCAAAATAATGTTCTAGTTTATATAGCAAATGATTCAGGAATATTTTTTCTTATGTATATGATGCTTTGTTTTTGCAGTGTATAACTGTTTAGATCAGGGAGGTAAAAATGGTTCTTGATTACTTGCATTTTAAAGAAGCAATCAAGTCTGACTCCCTCTGGCATCTCTTCCAATACTTTTGTGAACTATAGGGTATAAAAAACTAAAATCTACATTGTCAAGACTCCCTTGCAGCTACATCTCTGAGAATGACTTAGGTTCTGACAATCATTTGTAATATTTTTATTTGGATTTCAATTAAGTTCGGCGATGGAGGCAGAGGCTTGAACACAGATGTTTTCAGCTGATATAGTTTTAAAAG
Source organism: Vulpes lagopus (assembly GCF_018345385.1). Classification (NCBI taxonomy): domain Eukaryota; kingdom Metazoa; phylum Chordata; class Mammalia; order Carnivora; family Canidae; genus Vulpes; species Vulpes lagopus. The sequence continues at coordinate 14,557,945 of NC_054836.1, read as the reverse complement.
TAAGGCAGGACAATTTCCTGATCTCTAAATCTCAGCTAAGACCAATAGGAAATGACCATTTTCCAATTGCCTAACTTGCTGATGGTGAAAACTGACAGTATGCATGGAGAATCTATTCTACACTGGAGTGATGGTGACAAACCCAGAGCCTAGTTCTTCAGCCCTTGAGGTTACTTTATAATTGTGTACTTTCTCCTTTTAAACCATTTCTTCTTAAATTTGCCAGGCTGCTTTCAGTGATTTGAAGTTGACTTTTGCCTGATGCATTCCCCAAATTCAGAGGGAGCTTAGTTAATAAGAAAAACGTTGGCTGACCCTGTGACTCGCTTCTCCTCAGAAAAGCACAGATTTTGCCTTCTCCACAATACCCCTCTGATATCCACATCGGTAATATCTTCACATCTATCCTTGGATTAAACATGAAATTCCAGGGGCCCTTTATCCTCAAAACACTTCATTACACATTTTCTAATCCCAAAAAATACATTAAAGAGAAGCTAAAATCTAGTATTGCCATAATTAAAACTTAGAATCAGAACTTAAGCATGGGTACATATTCAGTTTATAAGCTATTTGTTTTGGCTTATGATTATATAATGGAAAAATAAATGATTGTCAATATTTATTTTCCTTTTTTTTAATGGAGAACCTAAGAAACACCTCACAAAGAGGTGTTCTGAAAAAGAGGTTTTCTAACACCCGAAGGAAGAAGTCACCAGAGATGGGGGATGTTCAAAAGTGCCATAAAGATCAACAGATAGCTGATTAATAACTCATTAGTTTTGCCTACAGGAAACAGCATTCAGTTTCAAAGTGATGGGTTATTTCTGTGAACTGAAATACAGAGGAATGAGTCCCAGGATAGGTTTGCCTGGTAGGGAATAAAAGGAACTGGAAGAAAGGTGAAAATGTATCAAAAATTAATGTCATAGTTTACAGTTGTGGCTAATGCCAGCACTACTCTCCAAGGAATTATGGTGAAAAACTCAAAAATATCCACAAGCCAGTATGAGCGCCTTAATATGCTTTTGTCCCATAATTCTGGTTAAGAATTATTTTATTACCAATATATTCTCTAAGATGAAAGTGTGAGATTTTTACAAACATCTTGTTTCTTTAGTATAAGGTTGAATTTAAGGAAGAAAAACAGACTAAATATGTGTATATAGCAAAGCATCTTCAACAAGCGATTCCTCTCCACTAAAAAAATAAAATAAATGTATTGTACTTTCAGTATACCTAGAACTAAATCATTAAAATGAGAGTTCCTTCTTTTTTTCCTCACAAGGGACTGACATCTAAGAAAGCTTTTGAGTTCTTTTCAAACGAGTATTTTCAAAAACTGCTCTGCTAGCTGAAATCTAGATTTGGCTTTGCAGATTCAACCACTGAGTTAAAAGACAGCTCTAAATTTGACCCAATATGTTTTCCTATCTTTAGATATGCTGTAAAGCATCTCAGATTAATAGAAAACATGAATAAAAAGGTCTTGGGTCCTGAAAACATCAATAAGGGCAGTCAGCCAATTGAAGCTGGCTGTGGTTGGCCATGATGTTAGTCAAATAAATTGCCAACGGCAAAGAGCTGATAGATGGAATAGTGTTTGGCATCTGGGTATGTGCCTGAATGGTTAAGATCCACTCTCCAACTCCGCCTATTCTGGTCTCTGGCTATCTTTTGGAAGTGATAACAAAAGGATAAAAAGAATTTTTCCTACTTGAAAAGCTAGGAGATAATAATTAGTAGCTGGCATAATAGCAATGAAAAGTAACAGATTTCACCAGACTCAAAATGTCCCTATTCTGTCCTAACGTCAATTCTTGCTTCCCAGTAATAGATACACATGGCCAAGTTGGTTCATGGGCTGATCAATGAGCACTGAGGCGTACTGGAGAATTCATTATAATTGCATGTTCAGGTAAGCAATGGAAGGAAGAGAAGGTAAATATGGCCAGGCTATCAGCAAAGGGATGCCATGTGCAAAGGTTAACCACTACCTCAACATTCCAAAACACCTGGGAATGGCAACATACCTTGCTAAGAAAACAAAAGGTCTAATATAAACTTACATATGTATAGATAAGTTTGTGGATATTATGCATACGTTACATATATATATTATGCATGATATATAGTATAGGTTATTATACAAACAAAAACTAGATATCATACAGCTAGTAGTTAACAGTGAAGGCTCTGCAAACTTCATTTCAGTCAGACCATACCTCTTCCTGTGTGGCTTGGCACGGGTTACTTCTCTATATTTCAATTCCATTGACTCTAAGGTGGATTTAATAATAATAACTATTGGGTACCTAGGAAGCTTGTGGTTGAGCATCTGCCTTTGGCTCAGGTGGTGATCCTGGGGTCCTGGGATTGAGTCCCGAATCAGGATCCCTACAGGGAACCTGCTTCTCTCTCTACTTTTGTCTCTGCCTCACTCTCTGTGTCTCTCATGAATAAATAAATAAAGTCTTTTAAAAAATAATAGTAACTATCATATGATTGTTCTAAGAATTAAATGAGATACAATTTTCTAGGCACATATAAAGACAATAGAAATGGGTTTTCTTACAGCTATCATCTTTGCTGTTGTTGCATTGTACAAATTATTAGGGAGTTGTACGATTTTAAGTGAGAGTACATTTATTCTTAATTATGTCAATGTTTTTCCTTTACTTAGAGTTTCCTCAACCAGTTGAGGAAACTCTAAGTATTTCTCATATTTCTTCCATCCTCATTATTTAACTAAGGAGGGTCTCCTTTGAGTATACTACCACTGGGCAGAATGCACAGTCCCGTTGTGCCCATCTCACATTGCACCCTCTAATGTTCTACCCACAGAAACACTCAAGAGTAGATAATTGAAGAATTTAAGGTCCCAGGAGTTTATTTCTTACGTTTAATTTTGTTGCTGTTGGTGGTTGGTGGTGGTGGTGGTAGGTTTTTTTTTTTTTGACTTAAATATTCTTATGGGCTGAGAAGAAGGAATCTAGAAGGAAATAATGTTTGAAGGTTTTTGTTAATCACTTCTTACACCGCCTTCTGAGCCCCTCAGCTTCATATATATCTCAGGCCCTCGGCCACTTGCTCCACCATAGCTACCACTACAGTGGCACACTGGCCACCTGAGTACACCCACAGGGGCCCATGCCAGAGACCAACACCAAATCTCTGATCTTTCCAACTGTATCTTAGATGAAGCACAAGCATGGGATTTAGCTTCCTCAGTGGCTACCTCAAAGGCCAGGTGATCCAGGAGTGAAACATCAATACATGGGCTGATGGGAATAAGGAGGAAGGAGGACACTAACAGGTAAGTTTTCTCTGCATGCTCTGTGATGGATACTTCCCCAGGAGTACAATCTCTCTACATCCTCTCTAGAGATATCTCATATGGCTGAGCACTGAGTGTGTGACTCTGGGAACCAGCTGTGTGACATCATCTCCTTCTGCCTGACCTCCTTTTCCACTTCCTTGGCCGAGATTGCACATCTCAATAACCACACTACCACAGAAGTCTTACTTAAGGTTTTGTTTTCCAGTAAACCTCAACCAAGACAAAAACAGAATCCATAGCAGAGATAAGGCATGTAGGCATATTGCAACAAATGTTTACTGAATGTGAGTGAGCTCATTATGTCAGGTATTTAAGTTAGCCATTTGAAATATGTAAATGAATTGGTAACTGTCCCTATCCTCAAGACATTGTTAGAAGGGGGACAGATAATAAAAACAAGTATAAGAAAGTATTCTTTAGGGGCACCTGGGTGGCTCAGCAGTTGCGTGCCTGCCTTTGGCTCAGGTCCTGATGCTAGGGTCCTGGGATTGAGTCCTGCATCAGGCTACCCACAGGGAGCCTACCTCTCTGTCTCTGCCTCTTTCTCAGTGTCTCTCACGAATGAAAAAATAAATAAAATATTTTTTTTAAAAAAGAAAGTATTCTTCATGTTAAGAAAGAAGTATGAATGCAAGAGTATAGAATTACAAAGGGAGAGTGGTCAGTTCTACTCAGGGTGAACACAGGTGTGAGTCTATGTGCTGGGGAAGGGCAGAAAGCACAAGGGGGAGATATCAGCATTTGCCCAAACAAGATAACTGCTGAGCCAAGTTTTAAAATGTGATTCAGGAACACAAGTGGCAGGGAGGCATGACAAAAACTAAAGGAGTTCGTGACCATTAAACCAGCCCTGCAAGAATTATTAAAGGGGACTCTTCGAGTGCAAAAGAGAGACCAAAAGTGACAAAGACAAAGAAGGATCAGAGAAAATCTCCAGAAACAATGACAAAACAAGTAATAAAATGGCAATAAATACCTATCAATAATTACTTTGAATGTAAATGGACTAAATGCTCCAGTCAAAAGACACAGGGTAAAAAAAAAAAAAAAAGACAGGGTATCATAATGCATAAAAAAAATTAAGACCTGTTCATATGCCACGTGTAAGAGACTCATTTAAGACCTAAAAGCCATCTGCAGATCAAGAGCAAGGATATGGAGAAACATTTATCACACAAATGCATGTCAGAAGAAAAGAGGAGTAGCATCACTTATCAGACAAACTAAACATTTCTGTTCTTGTATTGTTTTTATCCTGCTTTGGTCTCAGGATAGTACTGGCCTCATGGAATGATTTGGATGTGTTCCCCTCTATTCCATTATTTTTAAGATTTTGATTAAGATTGTGATTACTTTTTTTAGATGTTTGGTAGAATTCACCAATGAAACCATGTGGTCTTGGGCTTTTCTGTGCTGGGCTTTTTTGATGCCTTGCATTCTTGTTACTGTTCTAAGAAGATCTATTTCCTGAATTCAGGATTCCTGATTTAATCTCGGTAAGTTATGAGCTTTTAGTAATTTATCTCTTTGGGCTTTTTTTCTAAGTTATCTGATTTGTCAGTATATAATTGTTTACAGCAATCTGTTATCCCACTGTACTTCTGTGATATGTGTTGTACTGTTTTCTCTTTCATTTCGCATTTTGGTTTTTGAATCTTCCCTCTTTTTTTTTCTCAGTGTACTTAAAGCATTGCCAATTTTATTCATTTATTTGGAAAACTAGTCATTAATTTCAATGTAATGTTATTGTTTATTCTGGTCTCTATTTTATTTACTTCTGATTTTTTCTTTGTTATTTCCTTCCTCTATTGAATTTCAGTTAAGTTTATTCTTTTTCTAGCTCCTTACAGTGTACTGTTGTTTATCTGAACTTTTTATCTTAACACAAGCATTTGTAGCATAAACTTCACTCTACTTTTCATCTGTTTTTGCTGCATCTCCTAGGTTTTGGAATATTGTGTTTTCTTTGTCTTTTGTTTTGAGACATATTTTGATTTTCTATTTGATTTCTTATTTGGCCCTTTGCTTGTGCAGTAGTATGTTGTTTAATAATTTACATATTAAATATGTAATATTTACATTGTAATTTTTCCAGCTTTTTTATTGTTGATATTTAGTATTGTATCATTGTGGTTGAAAAATATACCTGGGATGATTTCCGTCTTTTTTTTTTTTAAGATTTTAGTTATTTACTAGAGACGGAGAGAGAGGGGGAGAAGGGCAGAGACACAGGCAGAGGGAGAAGCAGGCTCCACACGGGGGAGCCTGACATGGGACTCGCTCCCAGGTCTCCAAGATCAGGCCCTAGGCTGAAAGCGGCGCTAAACCGCTAAACCAACCCAGGCTGCCCTGATTTCAGTCTTCTTAAATTTGTAATTTTTGTTGTCTCTTTTTACGTGATTTAACTAGAGGATTCTTCTGTGTGTACTCGAAGATAATATGTATCTTTTTTCTTGGATGGCATGTTTTATATATATCTTCTAGAACCATGTATTTTGAAGTATGCTTCAAGTAAAAGATGACAATAAAATAATTCTTAAAAATAATAATAACTTTAACTAAGGGTACTTGTTTAAAATAAAGCATATCAGAGGGGAGGTGGTGAGGAAGGTTGGGTGAAATGGGTGAAGGGTCTTAAGAGTGCATTTATCATGATGAGCACTGTGTAAAGTAGAAAAGTGTGGACTCACTATATTGTACCTTGAAACTAACATAACACTGTACGTTAACTATGCTAGAATTAATATTAAAAAAAAACTTAATAAAAAAAATAAAGGAGGGCCCCTGGGTGGCTCAGTCAGTTAAGCACCTGCCTTCAGCTCTACTCATGAACCAGGGTTGGATTTTTAAGTCCATTGGCAGGCTCCCTGCTCAGCAGGCATGTCTGTTTCTCTCTCCCCTTCTGCTTATGTTCTCTCTCTCAAATAAATAAAATCTTCAAAAAAGGGGGAAAATAAAATGTAATTCAGTATAAGAAGCCTCAGAGATAAAGGAGATGCAGTCTTATCTTTCAGACACCTATAGTCTAGTGAAGGAGGCATATGGTGGTGATTTTTCATGAAATCTGCTACACTGGTCTTCCTCTTCTTCCAACTGCCAAACCTGATGCTGCCTCCAGACTTCGTACTAGCTTTTCTCTCTGCTTGGAAATTCTGCTGTCTAATCCCAATATGATTTGCTCTCTAAGCTACCTCATCTCACTTTCTACCAAATCACCTTATTTTATTGTTGTATAGTTGTATAGCAACAATGATTATATGAAATTACATTTTTATTAATTGACTTATTTCCTGTTTCCAGGCACTAAAATGTAAGCTCCATGAAAATGAGAACTTGTCTTACTCTCCAGTGTAACTTCAACATTTGACACAAAGTGTTCAATAATTACCTACTGAATGAATGAAAGTATTTTAAAATGACAAAAGAATTACAAATTGAGATTCAAGCTATGAATGGGAACAGAAAAGGTGAGAAAGACAACCAGCCTTTTCTGGAAGATAAGAGAAGAATTCTCTGAGGATGGTTTTTTTCTGAGCTAAAATCAGGAAAAATAAGCATTAAGGAAGCCAAGAAGTGGAGAGCAGAGCAGAGCAAGAGTATCAGAGCATTCTATGGAGAGGGAACCAGCATGCAAAAAGCCATTACCTGGGAGGCAGCATAATGAATTCCAGAATCTGAAAGTAGGTAGGTTTGACTGGAGTACAGTGAACAAGGGAGACGCAGGATGAGATGAATCTGGAGGGAGAAGTACAGATTGGGCTCCTGAAGGGTCTTGTAAATTGCTCTAGGTCTTTTTCCTATAAATTCATACTCTGAATGCCATGAGATGTAGAGTGATGAGTGAGAACACTGCGTTCGTCCCAGCGTGAGGCAGCAGATCCTCAGAATGACATAGGAGTGACAACAAAGTGAAAAGTGATACGGGGCAGTCAGTGAGTGGTACAATTAGTATCAAGGAGGAAAGGATAAAAAAATATGGTAATATATACATCCAAGAACAAAGAATACCACAATCTGATTTTGTAGTTGTAAACTGCTAAGTACAAGGGGAGACATTAGGCCACTTTACAAAAAAAGACTGATAAAAATTAAAACAAAAATTTCTCTGACTGGATAATCACTATTTTGTCCTAGAAAAGACCACAGGGAGAGATTACAAAATGATTATGTACCTTATAAAAATAACATAAGTAATATAACAAGTAATCTTTAAGGAATGATTTTCAGATCCATGAAGCAACTTGTCACCCAGAACGTTCCATTACTTTCTGTTTCTGCATATCTACCATTCATAACGTTGTTTTCTATGTTGGTTGGGCTAGGCTTGCATTCTATCTTCTGTGTTCTCCATTATTATTCTTGGATCCATCATTGGCCTTGTCATGAATAATTAGATGCTCTACAATCAGTGGGGCAATTGTATCACTGGCTCAATGGTGAGGTCCTTAAGGGCCTTTCATTTTGTGCATTCTTTGCATTCCTAGTGCCAGACATGGTGCCTTGAATCCAAAAGACTTTCATAGTTTTGTTTTTTCTTTTTTTGCTTCAAATTTATGCATATCCAGAGGGACTGAGTAATCCTGAAGTAGATTATGAATGATCAAAAAGATTTAAAGTATGGGCTGCATAATTTTTTATTACATGTCTTTATCCATTTCTCTGAAAGCACATAATTCAATCTAAATGTTATATTAAACAGAATATTTGATTTTGTAAAACACTCCATTTCCCAATTACACAAGATAGAAGTCAGCTACAGAATCAACAGTATAAGTGTTTGCATGAGGCTGGCTAAGGAGATGGGGAAGTGATGGTATGTAGCCCTTCCTTATCATCTCTCCTCCCCAACATACCAGTGACTCTCCACCAAGGCACTTTGGTGTGTCTTCTTCTTCTACCCTTGATTCTAGTCTTTCTTACTGGGAATACCCAAGGGATATCATGTTGGCCACTGGGACACTTTGCTTCTTTTCTCCTTCTGAAATCGTTATAAAGTATGTTCTTTCTACCTCAGATTCTACTGAGAATAAAATGAGATTTTTTTTATTTGAAAGCACACTGAAAATATAAAGAATGAGTAGAGTTAAGATATAAGATGGATTGCTATTATAGCGAAAATATCTTAGAGACTGTGGATATCAAAGATTTTAGGAACACAGTAGGAAACTTGACAGATACACATGAGAGATCAATAACAATCAGACAAAGAAAAATACAGAGTGGCTTTCCATCTCTGGTAAGGATAAAGTCCAATATCCTTAGCATCACATGTAAAATATATTATAATTCGGTATTAATAGATACTCTCATTATTCACATTCCAGCCTCCAAGTTCTTCTGCAATCTGACTTAAATGTCTTTCCTCAGGGATGAATGAATGAATGAATCTCAAGCAGCAAATTCCTCCTTCCCCATCTAGTGCACTGCTCTTTCATTTTTGAAGCCTTCTGGTCCCACCTTTTTCTTTAATTTCAGGGTACTCTGTATCCACCCATTCACACTATAAGAATATTAAAGAAGCTAACAAGATCATTAGTGTCTGGTCTGTAACCAGTGCTTAACATGGTTACAATCCATATTAAAATTATGTTGTTTTTTATGTACAGGATTTATCAGTCAGTAGACTGAGATTCCCCATAGGGATGGGCAGGATCTTGCTCAACGTTATGCTTCCTCGCACTTAAAACAATGTCTACAACACTCTGGTGTTTTAATATATATTTGTTTGTTGGTTGGTTTTTTAACTGTAAATAAAGACTCCTACTTTAAACAGAAGCAGTCAGCATCTAGACAGGAATTTAGTGTGAATGACTAGTGTTACTCTGTGATAGATTTTGACCAACTTTTATTTCTGGAATAAATAACTCACTTTGAATACAAAATGAAAAGCACAAAAGTGTGCAACCCAAAACAACATTTTGTAATCAGTATTCTGGGGCTATTTTTTAAACTGGCATTTGGGAAAATGCCAACTAAAGACCAGAAACATTTTTGAAGGTCCATTGTTTTATACAAATTAAATATTCTGATACCTTTACATCTCCTATTAGCTAATATAGTCACTAAGATATTTCTTTCATTTGTGTCTTCCTATTTATATGCATCAGGTTTCTTCTTTTCTCACTCCCTTTTTATTTTTCTTTTGTTAACATAATTCTTTCCAAAAGCAATCCAATTATTTCAGACACAGGCCTATAAATATGAAACTTAGATTCTCATAACTCAATAATCCTAGTGAAAAAGAGTTGACATGAACTTTGGGTAATTTGCTTTCATCCAATTAAGGAGATTATTTATTTCTGAACATGGAAAATAAAACATTTTTAAAGTCAAGAAACTCCAAACATGGCTTTACTACTCACCACAGTATGCATAAATATATTCAAATAAAGTTCACTTTAATTCATTCTTTATATAGCAATGAATACATCATTTGTAGTGCTTTACAGGAAGTAGAATATATTCCAGTATTAAGCAAGTAAATAAAAATTAAAATATTAAATCTGCTGAATTCCACATTCATTGCTTTCAATACTATTCATTGCAAGCTTAATTCTATACCTAGTTTTGTATTTGTTCAAAGAAAAAATTGTCAAGTACCATTATCCTCCAGAATATTTTGTATTGTAATAATCTGAAGCCAAATATCACCAAGAAAGAAAATTTTCTGGCAGATCAAATCTGATAAATTTTGGTTTTTCAAATAATAACAAAGTAGAGTGCATAATTATATCTGAAGAAGTCAGTGTAGTCAGATTTTAAAAGAAATATGGACATAATACTATAATTTAGAGTATGTATATAAAACTTCAAATATTAATCTTACTTTTCTACAGTTCTATATTTATAAGTTACTAATGTTTTCAAAAGACAAATGTACACACTGATCCTCTATTTTTTTGGGGTAAACTAGGAAATTATATTAGTTTGCTATTTAAAAATGAATGCAAGGAATTTTAGAAAATATTCTTTTGACTATAAACACATTTTTATCTGATCATTAAATATCTTCTGTAATACTAGTTTACTTACTAGATGTTATTTTACATCTAAATAAAACTATAGTTTCATGTGCACATATGGATACATATGTAAAGTCTCCTTGGGATCTTAGTTGCATATAGCTGCTTATAAAAATATTTTTGCCTTAGTAGATCTGATGACTGATAAACAATTTTACAGATTGTGACAACAAAATTATCAGCTCTAAGTGAAAATATATCATTTATGTATGTCTATAAATTATGACACCAACATATTATTCACATTGAGAGAGAACATTAAAGAAAAGAGTATGCTCATTCTTATTCCTCAAATGCAATTTTGCTAAGTCATGTCTGCTCATAAAAGTGGACTCAACTAACTACCATACTAATGCCTGATAATATTGCCATTTAGAGAAAAGTTTGTACCCTTTTACTTAAAATATGGCTTATATTAACTTTTGCAAAACAGAGAAAAAGATGAGCTAACCCAATTTTTTGTGCTTAATACATTGATTTTGGTAAACCGTTGTTTTGTGATATTTACAGATAAAACACCCCCCCCAAATATGACCTAAACAGAAACATACCACACATGTACACACACACACACACACACACACACGCTCCTGATATAACATCCTCATATTTCCCCATGTCTTATTGATGGAAGAGTGCTGTCTGAAAATAAACCCAATAAAGTTTATCTGCTCACTGGACAAAGAGGCCCCAATATCAATCAAATGTATATTTATATGACAATATTTAATGCTTTCATAAAAGTGTTTATTTATGTATCTATGCCTAGGCATTCAGGAAATACTTAGTCTCCTCAATTAAGAATATCTATCTTAAAAAAAAAATAAAAATAAAAAAAAAAAAAAAAAAAAAAAAAAAGAATATCTATCTCAAATAAATAAAAATTAAAATATTAAATCATGCTGCTTTATTTCCTGAAACCACTGTTGACAGTTTGTCCACCTTATAGCCATAGAACCAAAAGAACAAAATAGATTTGGAAAATATTGCCACCAGGAAGTCCACTGTATTAACCCAAATGCGTGAATCTAATAGTTCTTTTCAATATCATTATTCTTTGGAACACCACTGTATTTTTCTATGCTATAATATTTCTAAAGATTTTCAAAAAACACATTATACATTTTAATATAAATATAATTCATTACGGTTTCATTGTTAATGGTTTTCTTTACCATGCCTGTAACTGCCGCATAGTCCTTTACTGCATTCATTGCATCTGAGGACTTCAATTCTCTTCTTTATAAAATACTCAGCAAACTAGTTGCATGTCCTATTCTCTTTATTTCATCTTAAATATTACCAACTAATAAAAAGTGGTCAGATTTAATCCCAGAGAAGGAATTTTAAACCCTCCCCCATCTCTATTCCTTGACTTCAAGTTATGTGAATGCTTAATTTTACTTTGTTTTTTAAAGCTACTTTGAATCCTTTGCAAGTAAGGATAGGAAGTTTATCAGATTTAACTCCAACTACCAGAAGAGGCTTTGCACTCAAGAAAGAAACTTGAAGAAGGAACGTAAGTGGGTAATACCCACCTAGAAAAGGCCAGCAATCAGCTGAATGTGAGGAGGAAGGAGTATACAGGTTGCCTTGCTATTTATGAATTAGAGAAATTGGAGGTCAGAAGAAATGATTAGTTATAGGTAAAGGAAAACAGTACTTCAGAGCCTAGTCTCTGCAACTTCCTGATTCTAACCTTAGTTATCAGTATTTTATAACTGTATAAAAACTTGATTCCCAGTACATTTCTAAGTGTGCAAATGACAACTTCACTAAAGAATCTATTTTGCATATATAAAATGGAGATAAAATATTCAGTTAATCATAGAATTACTTGAGGTTTATATAAGATAACTCTTGTTATGTGCCAAACACATTACCTGGCTATAGTAAACATAAATGTTAGCTACTATTATTAGGCTGGAGGACCCATGAATTGTGGAAATCATAAATTTCTAGCACAATTAAAAAATTTTCCTCCCGCAACGTTAGCTGCCCATGTATGGGATCAAATTCTGGGGTTGAGAATTTGCAAGGGTTATCAAGATATTCAAAAATTAAAACCCACATTTAGTTTAAAAATAAAAGTAGTTGAATAAAATAAAAAATACTATTATTAGCTATGTATCCTAAGTTTTACCTTCATGAGATTTCATGTTTAACAAAATGTGCTAAGCCTCATTGTAATAGACTTCAAAATATTTTAAGCTCTTAAACATGATCGTCATTAAATATACATATGCCTCCATGCATGTTTAAAGTTCTGAAAGTTAGAATTAAGTATACACAATTTATTTTCAAAGAAGTCATACCATCTTAACATCCATGGTTCTTTGTCTATTGATCATTATACATTGATCAAATTCTTGTCCAAGAATTAAATTTAAAAAATTGAAATATTTGATATATTGATAGCTCATTAAAAACATATGCATATGTTTATGAAATATTTGAGAGAACTAAATTTCTCTGTCTTTTGCATTATTGAATTTTAATCTGGTATCATATCACTTATCCTAAGTTTTAAATTAAGTGTTTTAGAAATAGATACTGACTCTGTTGAGCACAGTAAATGTTTGGATAGGATGTGAAAAATTAATGTTAACATAACCCAAATATCTCTCAGTCACCAATTCTTTGAAATTGGCACTTCTTCTTTCCCCAGAATAAATCCACTTTACCAAGAACTCTTGGAGAGCAATGCAGATTTTACTTAAGATTTTGTAGAGACTTGACATCACACAACCCTCCCCACATAACTAAATACATTTTTATGTATTTTTTCTGCCAACTCTGTTGGCTCTGCTTCCAATTGCATTTCTCCTTATTCACCATTCTCTTGCTTTAGTCAATCTAAAATAGTCTCAGGGCCACTATTTTAGTTTGTTCTAGCCTATGTTTGTCTGAGTGATGAAAGACTAATTTTCTAATTCTAGCAGAGAATAAACCAGGTTATCTTTTCTCCAGAAGACAGTCTTTTAAGAGACACCAATTCACAGAATATGGTAAAAACACACATGTGCACATGCTTCCATTCCTCCTTAAATTCAGTTAGAGAGAAGTGCAGGGTGTAGCCTCTTATCATTCCAGCAGAGTATGGTAACTTCTATGGCAAAGAAAGGGGTTGGAGAAGAGGGGAACCATTGTTCAATGATAACCATGGGTCCTAAAAAACTACCTTCCTTCTATTCTCATGAGGAAAGAGAACAGTTTGATCAGTGTATATAAGAGAAGTAGGGATGAAGAGGACAACCTTGAAGCCTAATGGCCTGGTTGAATCCAAGAGCCACCATTTACCAGCCCCGACAATCTACATAGATACTTATGCACTACAGTCATCTCATCTGTAAAATGCCAGTATTGAACTCACAGAGATTATTTAGTGCCTGTGGGAGAATTAAGTGACATATTATGTGTAAATTGTTTACAAACAGAATGGAAGAGAGCAAACTCTAAGTATTAGCCATTGTTATCAGAAGCTGCCAGTGGTTCCCAATGAGAACATAGCGTATATCTGATGAACATCCTGGAGAATTGGTCAATGAGCTCTATTTTGCAGATGATAATCTAGGTTTAATCTGAATCTCCCTAGGAGTGGAAAGGTAACTCTTGGGAGCAGGAAGTTAACAAGAGTTGGGCAGAATTTCTGTGTGACTGTTGGGTACTTCCAGGTAACCCTGCCTGAGCAAAATACAGGTAGTCAGCCATTCAGGAACCTCAATGTAGGCAAAAATTTCCCTCGGTTTGCCTTGAAACATACCACAAATGAGTAGAGTATCTCTGAAATAATACATCTAAAACTGTTTATTGGTCACTTTTAGGAAGGGAAACTTCCTAAAAGTCAAGGGGAGAGAAGTGGAGAAAACATCTTTATCGTACATCCTTTGGAATTCTAATTTTTAGACCTTGAGAATTTGCTGCTTAGCCAGGACACAAGTTAAAAATTTTAAAACATAGCTACAAGTTAATTGCATACTTACTTTCAAAAGTAGCCTAGTTGCCTAAATTCTTGCATCATTCTATTTTTATGGCTGAGGGCAAGGATTTTACGTGCCCTCCACGTGCTGGCTTTCAAATTCTTTTGGCCATGATGGGCAGTAGGAAATGTATTTTATACGATGACAAGGATATATGTGGTAGGTGGAAAGCCAGAGATCAAATGGCACTTTACTGGTTCCCAGATCTTAGATCATGATGCATGCTGCTGGGGGTGTCATGCCTCAGTGTTGCCTCTGCAAGGAGAACCAGACACCAAGTTGATCTTTTGACTTTTGAGTTCCTCCTCAAGATAGACTTTTTCAAACTTCTCTTTTCATCCTGGGTCTCTGATCTCCCACAACGTTACAATGTTTGCCACAATGAACCCCCTGCACTCCCTCCACCATCACATGCTAATTTGACTTGAAGACACTGTCAGCAGAAAACAGATGATCCTTTACTTAGAGTACTCGAATCTCTGAGTACTTTCATTTTGGATGGTGCTCATTCTGAAGAATGATTGCACAGGAATGATCACTTGGGGACATTTTCTCTCTGGTTGTGTTCTCCTTTCTTCCATGTGTTTTCTATAACCTAACTCCTGGCATATCTCCGAGAGAATGGAATTCTGACTGTTTATAAAGACACAAAGTAGCTTGCCCTTCTCCCAATACTTGAGGGTGAGAAAGAAAGTATCTCAGACAGGATTTTGCCTATCACTTAACCTCTGTGTCCTTCCTTTCATATTTTGTAGTCAAATATGTTCTGAAAAAGTATGAAAAAGAATTTTTTCTAGACTTTTAATCCCTGTTTTCTTCAGTGTTATCCAGTTTCTAAGCCAAATGGCACATAAAGTTATGCAGAAATGATGCGGTGGCCTCCATACCCAGACTAGCACATTCCTCTACATAACTATGGTATTTAGGCGAGCACTGAAAGATGCACTGTTATGTGATAGGGAACCTAGGCCAGTTAAGAGATTCAGACAAGGTGGACCTATAGTAACTGTACCTTCCCAAAGTCCATGAACCCAAAGGGGCTTCGTGTTGATTAGTATGAACACAGTACATTTATTACCATTCTTTTCTTTTTTCATTCATCCATTACTTTAATAGTGGGTTTTCTATAAACAGCATATAATTCTTTTTTATCTGGTATCCATGGGTGGCGCAGCGGTTTAGCGCCTGCCTTTGGCCCAGGGCGTGATCCTGGAGACCCGGGATCAAATCCCATGTCAGGCTCCCAGTGCGTGGAGCCTGCTTCTCCCTCTGCCTTTGTCTCTGCCTCTCTCTCTCTCTCTCTCTGTGTGACTATCATAAATAAGGAATTTAAAAAAATAAAATAAATAAATAATACTTTTTTATCCAATCTGGCATCTGCTTTAGATCTTTTTAACTTAATATTTAATGTGATTATTGATATGAATGAATTAAAAAACACCATTGATATATTTTTCGGCTTGTCCCAACTTTCCTTCATTCCTTTTTTCCTTTTCTCTTACCTATTCATATGGGGTATTTTTTCTAATTTCATTGTATCTTCGTAGCTACACTTCTTTATTATCTCATTTTGCTGATTACTTTGAGGCTTACAGGATATAGCCTTAATTTTACACAGTGTACCATCAACTGGCATTATACCACTCCACATACAGTATAAGAATCATACTATGGTATGCATGCACCCATTTTTTCTCTGCAAAACATTGTACTATTGTTTTTCACACATTTCACTTCTGTGTATGCAATAAACTCCATGATATATCATCATTAGTGTTGTCTTAAACTACTGTTCATTTTTTAAAGATTTATTTATTTATTTTTAGAGAGAGAGTGAGAGAAAGCAAGCACATGCACGCACAAGAGTGGAGAAAGGGGCAGAGAGAGAGAACCTTTAAGCAGACTTCCTGCTGAGCGTGGGTCCCAACATGGGGTTCAATCTTATGACCCATGAGACTGCCACCTGAGCTGAAACCAAGAGTCCAACACTCAACCAACTGAGCCACCCAAGTGTCCTAAAATTATTTCTAATAAGATTTAAATAACAAAAAATTCTTTACATTTACTCAAACAGTCATCATTCCAGTGATCTTAATTTCTTTGTGAAGATACAGATTTCCCTTTGGTAATACTTTTCCATTCTTGTAGTATAGCCTGCTGGTGATGCATTCTTTCAGCTTTTGTATGTCTGAAAATCTTTGTTTTGCCCTTGTTTTCAAAAGGTATTTTTTCCAGGTGAAGAATTCTAGGTTATGGCTTCATTATTTCAGTATTTTAAAGATGTTGCTCCAGTGCCTTTTACCTGCATAGTTTCCAAAGAAATCTGCTGTCATCATTACTTTTGTTCCTCTGCTTTGCAATGTCTTTTATTCTTTGTAACTTTTAAGATTTTCTTTTTCATTGTGGATTTTAAGCAGTTGGTTTATAATGTGCTTCAGTGTAATTTTCTTCATGTTTCTTGTGTTTGTTGAAGTTCTTGTATATGCAGGGGTCTATAGTTTTCATCAAATTTAGAAAATATTCAGCTATTATCTCCTGAAATATTTTTATGCCCCTGCCCCAACTTTGGGCACTTCAATTAGGCATATATTAGGATACTTCAAGTTGCATCACAATTTATTAATGCTATATTTATTTTTTTGGCCTTTTTTTTCTTTTCTGTGTTTCCCATTGGATATTTCCTATTGTTTTCAAGTTCACTAAACTTTCCTTCAATGGAAAGTTCCTAATCTGCTGTTAATTCCAACTAGTATTTTTTAAATTTTTAAAAATCTCAGACATTGAAGTTTTTCATCTCTAAAAGTTTAATTTGTATCTCTTATGACTCTACTTAGCATGCTCAACTATTCCTCTAGCTCTTTGAACATATGGAATAAAGTTATAATAAGTTTTCAAATGACATTTTACTAATTCTATCATCTGTGCCATTTCTGGGTTAGTTTTGATTGATTGATTTTCTCATATTTTCCTGCTTTTTTATATGCCTTACAGTTTTTGCTTGGATGCCATTCATGGTGAATTTTAATTTACTGAGCACACTTTTTATTCCTATAAATATTCTTGATCCTTGTTCTGTGGCATAGTTGAGTTTCTTAGAAATAGTTTGATTTGTTGGGGTCTTGCTTTTAGACTTCTTAGGCTTTTGTCATGGGTAAATTTTAACTGAGGCAAGAAGGTTCTGAGGATTGTTTCTTGTGAAATACAGAATTTTCCACTCTGGCTAGTGGGAATAAGCACAATTCCCAAATGTTCTTTTTAATTATTTTGGGTGATTTTTTTCCTGTGTCTCTGGTTGTCCACACACATAAACTAACCAGAACTCTACTACTAAATAATCACAAGGGACCCTACACAGAAATCCAGAGGTATCTGTCTGTGTATTTCTCTGCTCTCTGGTACTCTTTCCTACAAAGTTTAGCCATCTTGGGTTCCCTGAACATCCAGCTCTATCTCCTTAAGTCAGGAAAGCTTTTCTTAGGCTCCCTTTTCTTGGGTTATGCCTAGAAACTTTCTTCTGGCAGTACTGAGGCACTCATGTGGCACGTACTAACCTTGATTGCTTCATAGGGAACTATGAAGACTCTAGCTGAAATAGCTTTGAATAAAAACTAAAGGCAACTTTACATTTCTAAGAAATTGTTTTTAACATAATACTTTTTCTTGTTCTCTTGTTTGTCTATTATTATTATATTATTCATATCTTATTACCTGTTCAGTATTTATGATAAAAGTATAACATTTTAGATTGACTGTACTTATTTTTTAATCTTGAAGTTTTTTTAAAACTTTAAGTGTAGAAAATGCTTTTTTTGAAAAGACAATATCCTTTCTTTTTGATGAGTTCAAACTGAACTTTTTAAAATGCAGGCACATCTTGTTTTATTGTACTTTACAGATAATGTATTTTTTACAAACTGGTGATTCGTAGCAACCCTATGTTGAGCAGATCTATCTGTGCCATTTTTCCAAGAAGGATTTGCTCACTTCATGTCTCTGTGTCACATTTTGGTAATTCTCACAATGTTCCAAATCTTTTCATTATTATTATGTTTGTTATGATGGTCTATAACAGTGATCATCATGTTACTATTGTAATTGTTTTAGGGCACTGTGAACCATATCCTCCCCTACAGCCCCTCCCTGCACATGTGCATGCTCGCTCTCTGTCAAAGAAATAAAAATCTTTAAAAAAATAATACTCCAATGATCTCTAACTGTTCAACTAAGAGTCACACATCTCTCATTTCAAATCAAGAGGTAGAAATGATTAAGCTTAGTGAGGAAGGCATGTCAAAAGCTGAAATAGGCTGAAAACTAGGCCTCTTTCACCAAACAATGAGCTAAATTGTGAATGCAAACAAAAATTACTTGAAGAAAATTAAAATTGTTACTCTAGTAAACACACAATGATAAGAAAGTGAAACAGCATTATTGCTGATATGAAAAACAATTAATGGTCTAGGTAGACCAAACCAGCAATATATTTCCCTTAAGCCAAAGGCAATCCAGAGCAAGGCCCTAATTCTTTTCAACTCTATGAAGGCAGGTAAAGAAGATGGAGAAGAAAAGTTGGAAGCTGGCAGAGTTTAGTTCATGAAGTTTAAAGAAAGAAACCACCTTCATAACAGCAAGCAATAATAAAGAAGTTACAGCAAGTTATCCAGAAAATTTAGCTAGGATAATGAATGAAGTGGTTACCCTTAACAATGGATTTTAAATGTAAATGAAACAACCTTATATTGAAAAGAAGATGCTGTATATCACTTTTATAGCTAGAGATAAGTCAATGCCAGGCTTCAAAGTTTTAAAAGATGGGCTGGGATCCCTGGGTGGCGCAGCGGTTTGGCGCCTGCCTTTGGCCCAGGGCGCGATCCTGGAGACCCGGGATCAAATCCCACGTCAGGCTCCCGGTGCATGGAGCCTGCTTCTCCCTCTGCCTGTGTCTCTGCCTCTCTCTCTCTCTCTGTGACTATCATAAATAAAAATAAATAAATAAAAGATGGGCTAATTCTATTGTTAGGGGCTAATGTAGGTGGTGACTTTAGGTTGAGGCCAGTGCTCAGTTACCATTCTGAAAATGTTAGGGTTCTTAAAAATTATGGTAAATCCATTCTGACTGCACTCTAGAACAACAAAACCTGGATGACAACACTTCTGTTTGAAACATGGTTCACTAAATATTTTAAATCCACTCCACTGATGAGACATTCTACTCAAAAATAAGATTCCTTTCAAAATATTACTGTTCATTGACCTGGTCACGTACACCTAATCACCAAGAGCTCTGATGGAAATTTACAACGGGATTAATGCTGTTTTCATGCCCGCTAACACAATGTCCATTCTGCAGTCCATGGATCAAGGAGTCATTTTGATTTTTAGTCTACTTATTTAAGAAATACATTGCATAGGGCTGTAACTGTCCTAGATAGTGATTTTTCTGAAGCATCTGAGCAAAGTAAATTGAAAACCTTCTGGAAAGGATTCACCATTCTAGATGCCATGAAGGACATTCATGATTCATGGGAAGAGGCAAAAATATCACCATGAACCAGAGTTTGGAAAATATTGATTCCAACCCTCATGCATGACTTTGAGGGGATCAAGACTTCAGTGGAGGAAGTAACTGCAGATGTAGTAGAAATAGCCAGAGAATCAGAACGAGAAATGGAGCTTGAAGATGTGATTGAATTGCTACAATTTCATTATAAAACTTTAAAACATAAAAAGTTCCTTCTTATGGATGAACAAAGAAAGTAGATTTTTTTTTAAGAAGGTAGATTTCTTGAGACGTAATCTACTCTTGGTGAAGATGCTGTGAAAATTGTTGAAACAACACAAAAGGTTTAGAATCTTACAAAAACTTAGTTGATACAGCAGTGGCAGGGTTTGAGAGGAATGATTCCAATTTTGAAAGAAGTTGTACTGTAAGTCAAATGTTATCAAATAGCATCAGATGCTACAGAGAAATTGCTTGTGAAAGGAAAATTCACTCAATGTGGCAAACTTCAGTGTTGTCTTTATTGTTAATTTTAAGAAATTGTTACAGCTACCCCAACATTCAGCAACCATTACTCTGATCAGTCAACAGCCATTAATACTGAGGCAATACTCTCCACCAGCAAAAACATTACGACTCCCTGAAAAACTCAGATGACAGTTAGCATTTTTAGCAATACAGTATTTTTTAAGTAAGGCATATACATTGTTTCTTTAGACTTAATGTTACTGCACACTTAATAAACTAGGATATAGTGTAAGTATAATTTTTATATGCAGTGAGAAAACAAAATCATTTGATTCACTTTATTGAGGTGATCAAGAACCAAACCTGCAATATCTCCAAGGTATGCCTATACTAAGGTCAATCTGAATCATGGTAAATGAAGTGAGATATGAAACAACAAAGTTGGAGAGAGTACAGAGGGCAAGAGTGAAATAAATCAATGAAGTGTTGGGAAATGTGTCCGATGAGGAGAGGCCGAATGACTAAGTGTAGACACCTAAGAAAATTGAAAGGAGACTTAATAGCAAGTTTCATGTATATAAAAGAATATTTTATGGGTACCAGTGAGAGCAGCTATTTTGTTTGTAAATTGAGGGCAGAACTTCAATAGTCTCCTAGATGATCATCCTGTCACAGGCTTCATTTTCTTCAGTCTATGATATATCTAACACAGGGCTGGAAACACAGTATTACTCAAAGGCTATTTCCATTCATTTCTCCCCCATTCAGGAACTTACAAAGATTCTTTCTAACTCACTACCTCAAATCAAAACTTCTGAAAACCAAGAGCCAAAGCCAAAGCTCTCCATTGAGTTAATGCTGTGCTCTTCTACCTCATGGCTTGATACTTCCCACACTAGCCCCATTGCTTAAGTCAGACATTTCTATGCCATTATTCTTGCCCTCTCTTGCCTCAAGATTTTTTCCCAATTTTCATCGACCTACTTGCCTTTCCCAATCCTTTTGGATAATCATGCCTGTAATCTCTAAATTAGACATAATCTTTTTCTAAAAAAATTTTTCACATTAAACATCATCTAAACTAGATTGGCTTTAACATCATTTCAGCTTCTGTGATTTCTTTAGTGTCTTCATACTTCACAGCTGTGAAAAGACTTCTTCACTCCAATTGGTCATGGAGGTCATTGCCTTGTACAAGTAACTCTGGAGGAGACTACGTGTACTGTGACCTGTGTGGATGTAATCCCTAGTTTGGGCCCATGTACACCAGAGTCATTGTAATTTGGGCCTCCATCTTTCTTTTAAGCCATCATCATTGATTATACTCATACTATTCATTTGTTTCTAAGCCTAGTATTCATAGCCACCCCAACTCCCCATAATGTGGACACTCTCTGCCTCCTTCCCTTTTATTTCTCCCCCCCTCATCACCTCAGCTTCAATGCCTCAGCCAAGGTCTTCCCAAGTTAGTATTATTGACATTTTGGGTTTAGGTAGTTCTTTGATGTGAGGGATGTTCTTTCAAGATTTTAGGATATTTAGTAGCATCCCTGACCTCTCCCTGCTAGGTGCTATAGCACCCCTTTTTAAGAGCCAAAAGTGTCTCTAGTCATTGCCAAGTGTTCTCAGGAGCAAAACCACTCCTGACTACTAGCCATACCAAATTAGTAATTATTCCTCAAACATTATACAGTGACCCATGTGTCTGTGCTTCTATCAAAAGAATCCATCTCCCTTTACATTCTTCTTGAACATGAAAACTCAAAGAACTTTATTCATACTTAGAAGACAAACTAACAATCAACAAATCAGCAATCAAAAAAAAAAAAAAACAACACAACTACCACAACAACAATAGTTCAGGTGTCACCACCTTGAGTAAACATAACTAGGTCCCTAGGCAGAATTTATCTTTCTCTTCTCTTTGTTATTATATTTAGAGCAAAAACATTTTCCAACTGCTGCATTCGTCACATTTCTCATAATTTACTTACTTAAAATCAATCTCACCTAATAGAATATAAATACTGTAAAATAACATGAACCCAAACCATCTCTGTAGTCCCATGTCAAGCATGTATATGATAGTCATTGAAGAAAACATTGAATTTTGCCTTCTGCACTGTCTTAATCAAACTACTATACACACGTTATTACAAAATTATTAAAAAACCTTCACTATTTATAATGTTAATAACTGTGGATAATTTAAAACTTAAGCTTTAAAAATCAGTATCTAGGGGTGCCTGGGGGGCTCCATCAGTTAGTATCTGCCTTCTGCTCAGGTCATGATCCAGGGTCCTGGATTGAACCTCACATTGCATCAGGCTCCCTGCTTAGGGAGCTTCTGCTTCTGTTGCTCCCTCTGCCACTCCTCCTGCTTGTGAGCACTCTCTCTTAAATAAATAAGTAAATAAATAAATAAATAAATAAATAAATAAATAAATAAAATCTTTTAAATAAATAAATAAGTAAATATCAGTGTCTATAAGAAGAGTAATGGTTTAAAATTAAGCTTCAAATGTTAAATATTATTTTCTTAAAAATTTTGAAGGAAGGAATCTTTTCCTTTCTTAACACATAATTGCAAATTCAGGGTTTTTTCCAAAAGTTTTTTGTTTCAATACTGACATAACTGAGAAAAAAATATTATACTCAAAATAAGATTGAATAATACTGAAGTAAATAGAATTTTGCTGAGTTTTCTATGCTTCACTTTTTCACTTCACATATATATCAATACCACTTTATTATGTTTTCTAAACTATAAGTCATTTTGCTAAATTTAATAAATTCTACTTTAGACTGAAAGCATCTTCAAGTATTCCAGATCCATTGTCAAACTGAAAATATTACTTTTGTTACAATCTTTGCCAAAAATCAAAAAATTGTTTCCAGTTTCTTTGCTGTCATTTTCTATTTTCTTCTAAGTTTCTGAGGCAGTATTTGTTAGCTGTTGTCCTTACATAATTATTTTTTTAATATTTATTGATTTACTTGAGAGAGAGAGAGATTGAGTGTTTGTAAGCAGGGGGAGAGGTGAAGAGAGAGTTAGAATCTCCAGCAGACCCTCTCCCCCGCTGCTGAGTATGGAGTCCCATGAAGAGCTTGATCTCATAACCTTGAGATCATCATCATTGAGCTGAAATCAAGAGTTGAACACTTACTTGACTGGGCCACTCAGGTGCCCCCTTACATAATTGTGTGTGTATGTGTGTGTATAATAGTTCCACATATAGACTATTGCTAGTTCTTTTCCATCATCCCACTGAAAAGAATGTGAAGCTAAAGAAATGCATCTCCATCCTTCCTGTTCCTCTTCATACCTTGGAATAGAAGCGTTGTGAGTGGCTGAGGTCCAATCCTGGTCATCCTGCCCCCAGTTAGCACCTGACAGCGCCAAGTTCCGAGGCATCTCAAGTGAGTATGTAGATGAAAGCCTACTTACAGATTCTGACCAGCACATCCCTGAAGGCCCTGAGGGAATACCAGATAACATTTCTTTTGGAGTCTCATATCTCTCACTCTTGGTTCTTTTCAATTGTAGGAGCTCTGTAAACTCTTTAGAAAGCTGGAGACTTTCTGGTCTCTCCTTGGAATCTTCCTTCCATAAATGTTATTTTGACAGACAGTTATTTCTGCTCAGTTCATTAAGCATATCCAGTACTTACTAGTGACTCTGCGAAGTTTTATGAATACAAAATGCCTTAGACTCAGCTCTAGTTTATCACACCCCAAAGGCTGCTCATTTGAGAATTTAAAACAATAGGAGATTTCTGGAACATCAGGAATTCTAGGTATTATTAGGTTCATGTCATAAATAAATTAAAAAGTTCAACTTAATGCATGATGTTACACGAGTGTCAGTGTTGTCTTTGACTACAAGTCCCTTTCCACACCAGAAATCAGTGATATTCCAAAGCCAGAGACTTAAATCCAATCTCAGACCCTTATACCGATTAGTTCTCTCCTTTCCCCCCTCTTTTCTGCTCCTCACTTATTTTCCAATGTTGCAGAGGCATACAATTGTTTATTAATTCATGCATTACACACATATTTATTCCTTACAAGGATTCTAATAACTGACTAACAAAGATGAAAGAGACATGATACCTGACCCCGAGGGCCTCTCAGTTAAGGGAGAAAACAGTTATACCAAAGATCAATTGTGAATTAGTAAGTTCAATATTAAGAAGACAGAAGAAGGCTCAGAAAAGGCTTTAGAAATGAGATGACTTGTATCCTGCTTCTAAAGGATCATTAAGGATCTTCATGGCAGAGAAAGGAAGAAGAATAGTCCCAAGAGAGAAAAAGCAAAAGCCAGCAACTTGAAATTGCCAGTCCATTTGAAAAAAAATGATGAAAACTTTTTGTGAACCATCCATGCATGGAGCTTACACTAGCCAACTTTACATGGCTCCCTCTGACCCCTCATTTTGAGAGAGAGCTGCAGTGATAAGGTCTTCCAGCTTTTTCCTTGGGGGTGATACAATCCAAGTGATTCCCTGGCTCCCACACCATGTACCAAATCCACATAGATAAGAGGTGACACTTTTTCTGTTTGCATATATCGTTAGTTGTGACTTAGGAATTTGTGTGCATTTATTCTGTCTATAACATTCAACATTTTAAATACAATTTTTACATAGAATTAGAAGTTTTACATAAAATAGATTTGTTCTGGCTGAGGAAAGAACCACTTGCCAGGTGTTTTTCCATGATCCATCACTTGCCTTATCAAAGTATCAACATCTCCCCTTGTAAGTTCTCCAGAAGCAAACCCAGCTCTGTCTGCTTTCTGGAACCAGAAACAAAGGAAGAAGCTAAGCTCTTTCAAAAATAAACCTACATAAAAGGATCTCTATAAAGCTTGTGCTTTACTGAGGGGACTTGCCGCTTGCAAACCCCAGATATCATGAGCAGTTTTATATTATTTCATAGTCTAAATTAGAATATAGACAAAAAACAATCGAGGATTAACTCCCATGTCTCCTATCATAAATCTCAGAATTATGCTCCATCAAGCTAGGGAAAATATAAATAGAAGGAATACAGTGTGACTGGCAGAGATTAGCATGAAACTCAAAGTTAAAAATGTATAGCTTCCAGTTGCACTTTCCACAGCAAGATCCAGATGGGAAAGAGAAAAAGCACACTCTACCATGGAGAATCCGAGCTGCCACCACCTGAATCCACAGATCATTCAGCAAAATGAAAAATGGGATGATTAGACTTTGTGTGTATCCAGACAGCATCACTTATAAGAGATTCTTCCCAAGATCCTTTAACCTGGTTTTAACCAAGCTGTTAAATCTAACTTCTCATCTACCAGTAAATAAAAAAGGGAGTATAGGAACAAGTCATGTGATATTATGAGGCAGAGTAAGCAATTAGTGGCATCAGCTCTCAGCAAATCAATGTTAAAAAAAAAAGATGGGTGGGGCAGGGAAAGGGGGTGCGGGACTAAAGAGATCAAAGAAACATACCAACTAAAAATAGTGTCTTGCCTTAGTTGGATCTTTAGTTTAAACAAATGAACTTTAAAAGATTTTTTTTTTTTTTTTGTTTAACTGGTAAAATTTTAAAATGCAATTGATATTAAGGAATTGTGTTAATTTGTTGGCTGCAATAATGATACCACCTGGTACTACACTGGCAGAAAAAAAAATCTCATTTTGGAATTAATACAAAAATGCTTAGGTTTGAGGTGTCATATCTGCAATTTATTTGAAAATTATTTGGCAGGAAAAAAAAACAATAAAATGTGGCAAAACATTAGCATAATCTAGGTCCTGAGTGTATGAGAGGCTTTTCACAATCTATTTTCCTACATATTTGAAAGTTTTCATATAAACTTTAAGTTTTTTTAATTGCTATAATTATAAAAGTGATATTAACTTGTGATGTTAGTTGCATTGTTAAACAGTTTCTCTGCTATTTTTTTTACTGAATGAACACATGGCATCAATAGGATGCTTTTCATATAAAAGTGTTTCTAAAATAGATAAAAGATAATTTTACCATTGCCATTGTGATTCAGATATGACATAATAATGAGTTTTACATTGACTACATTTGTTCAATCATTTCCTCATTTATTCTCCTCACTCAAATAGGTTTTAGTGGCATCCCAGAAAAACCATTTTCCAGCACTCACTAGAG
Source organism: Vulpes lagopus (assembly GCF_018345385.1). Taxonomy (NCBI): domain Eukaryota; kingdom Metazoa; phylum Chordata; class Mammalia; order Carnivora; family Canidae; genus Vulpes; species Vulpes lagopus. The sequence goes on along the minus strand of NC_054836.1, from coordinate 14,531,473 downwards.
TTTTCATTTTGATGCCCCACAGACCTATTGGCTGAAGTTACCAAAAACAACTGAGGTTGGATTTTGTCATCTGTAAAATAATTCCTCATATTATATGAGGAATAAATAAGATAGCAAGTATTAAGTGCTAGAATTCAACTAAGGGACTGGTGGAGTCATAGCAGTATCACTGACATCAATAATATAAAAGGTTTCTTACCACTTTCTAAAAGATTTTTTCTGCTTCAGAGCCTTCTCTAATATCTGTTCAAACAGTCCTGCATTGAACAATCACAGCAAACTTTATAGCATACATAGATTAGTTATTTTGTAAAAGGTAGAATCAAAATTTTGATTTCTTATAATTTAAGATTATAGAATTTAGAAGTATGGACACATTTCAATACAAGGTCTTTTTTCTATATTACAGAAGCCTTAAGATTATTTATGTCACTGAGCATGTAAGATAAAAATTATAAAGTGCTCAGGAGTTTATAGTAGTAATTTGTAAAAATTCTATTACATTTTAAAAGGGTACCAGATGAGGTCCCCCAACAAGCTTGAGTCAGAGATTAGATAATTGGTACAAAGCAGTGCAATTATTTCAGATGTATATTCTTTTAAATAACAGGGCCCAAGGAATCTCTATACTTTCTAATCAAAATGCCATGCTGTTTTTAGAAAGTCACAGTTTCCAGAAACATTTGATTTCAGAAACAGACTACCTAATTAAACAGATTATGTGCAGCGAGATCAGGTGACAATCTCTCTTAATTGATTTTTAACAATTCTGTAACTCCTACCATTTGTGCAGCTGTAATTAAAGGCCGAGGTTCCAATTTCCAATCTTCATTTCCTGACCTGTTCATAAACATCTGCTGTAGGCTGAAGCCCACAGCACAAGGTTTTATTAATAATGGATTTGAGATATAACTCTCTTAGAATTTATGTTCCCCCAACAGAGTTGGCACTGTTCCACTTAACGGGAGAGCTAGTTTCTGTAAGCTCACTTCCCCACGAATGACAACAGCTGCAGTGGAAGGAGTAAGAACTAATGAAATGGAACCAACTTACTTGGCTGGTTCAGTTCATTTGTACAATTGATGAGGACACAACAAAATAATTAGTCTTGCTATTCTCAGGTCATCAGGACAAGCTCAGGGAAATTCAGACAGAGCAAAATCTCCCAAAATGGTAAAAATTAAAAAAAAAAAAAAAACTGAGATGGATTTGGAATGTGACTATTCTACCAAAATATTTATATTTTACCACTTAATGAATAAGTGAATTATGGCTATTATATAGTCTAATCAGATACATAGCATGAATGACATATCCCTATAAATAAACTATCTAGAGTAATAAAACAATCATATTTCAGTTAGACATATATAATAGGTAATCAATAAAGACTATATTACTTGAGCGTTTGATTATCTTTTCCTATGAAATATAAGTATATTAATATACTTATAGTTACTGTTTATTATTTTACTTTATTTTTTATTTATTTTTATTTTTATTTTATTAATATTTTTTATTATTTTACTTTAAAATACAAAGTAAAATAAGCCCAAACAAGATGCATGGGTCAGAGTCTAGGAGGATCCCAAACATGAAGCTGTCATTGTCCACTCCTGGCAATGGTGTACTAAATTTGCACAAAGTATTTCCAAAATCAGAAAACTCATCCAAGTTTCTGTGTCCAAAGTAACTACTGAAGCATTGGCATGAAGGCATGATTGATTGATTGCTGACATGGTTAAACTCAGTCTTTAGGTTAACTTATACCACTTTACTCAAAACTCCTGTCCCGTGCCGCACGGTTGGTCTTTCTGGTGAGATCAGCCCCCATTCTGAAACTAGTAGAGGTGGTTGACCCTATCCTAAGATCCAGTGTAGTCAGCCCTGTACCCTAAACAAAGTCGCTCCTGTTGGGTACAAAATAGATTACCTTCCAGGAGGCTATGGCAAAGATCACATCTTTCTTTGAAAAAGGCCAAATGCTTTACTACACTGTGAATATTAATGATCATTTTACATCTAAGTGTGCATTAAAGAAAATATATATAGATAAGTACTGTAATATCTCTAGTTTTATCCTCGGTGATTTTTTTAAACTAAAACAGCATTATTGTCCACTATTAAATATTCTATTCCCTAGCAGTCAATGACTATTTTGTTTATGTAGTTTAATGTATAATCCTTCCATACTTGGGATTCACGAATCTTAATCTTAAGGCATTTTATTTCGGTCAATACATTTTGTTTATAGATCCATGTCTTTTCCAAGCTGTTTTCTAATTCACTAAGAAAGCTTTTCATCATAGCACATGCCATTTTCCACCTCCCCAAACACAAATTGTAACAATTCAAATTCTTGGTTCTCCCTCTGTCCAATCAAGTGACTTCTCAGCTAATTTATTCAGTTCAATCTCATTTCAATTTAAAACTATCCCTAGGAAGATAATTTAATCTGATGGAAAATGAGTTAATGTCCATCAAATAGAACTGAGTTACGTGTTTTAGGAATCCTGGTTACTGAATCTGATCAGTGTCAACACATGATTACTAACACTCCCATTTTTAAGGAGCATGTCTAAAAAGGATTAACATTTTCAAAACTAAGAAGATTATCTGGTGTTCTGCTCTAAAAAGAAATAAAATATAAGTCATTATGATTTTATAAATGTTGCATAAACAAAACTGCATATTGTTACTCTTCCATGAAAAGTTCCATTTAGAATATATTTACTCTGATGGGGAATACTTAGCAGAGGAGCCGGCAACAGGAAGAAATAAACTGCCAATCAAGCAAATGATCATAGGAAGAAAACACTTTGGATGAACAACTGATTGCAGGGTTGGGACCAGAGCATAGCTTTACCATAAATGGGACTAAGAAACAACTAGTGTCTGCAGAAGACTGCAGACCCAGATTAAGCTGCTAAAGTGGCCAGTAAAGGATTCAATTCCACCTTAACATACTCCAAAGACTGTATTCTTCCCCACACTTATCTCAATTATTGAGGAACCATACCAAGATGGCCCAACTGCTCTAGATCTAGTATTATGAACACCCTTTTTGATGGAACTAATTATTTCAATAATTTTTCCTTGAGGCTAAAAAAGGTAGAAATGCTTCTAGCTTTCAGGGAATGAAATAGCCTCTCATTCAAGGAAGTGATGGTTCAAACCTCTGATTTGCCACTTACTAGCTATGTAACCTTGAACATATCACTGAACATCCGGAACAACAGTTTTCCTCTTAAATGAACCAGGCTAAATGTAACCAACTTCACAGGTTTACTATACAGATTAAGTAAGAAAACACAAATAAAGCACTAGCACAGTACCTGACATTAAAGTGTGGGACAGCACAGCAACCTTTTGGGGTGCAAAATATAAAGGAGGATCCTCTTACTAAAACTAATCAGAAAGTTGATCAGTTACTAGGAACTCATGATTTTCTATAAAAGCCCTTAAAAAACAGGCAACAAAATGGACACAAATCTGCCAAAAACAGAGTAGAGATAAACTATGCTTAGGTTCATTTAAATGTTCAACTTTTCTATTTTAAGATTTCTTATTTATTTAGAAGAGAAGAAGAGACAGCATGCAGAGCAAAGGGGAGAGAATCTGGTTGGGGGAGGAGGGGAAGAGGGAGAGGGAGAAGTGGGCTCCTCACTGAGCAGAGAGCCCAACTCAGGGCTTGACCCCAGGACCCTAGGATCATTACCTGAACCAAAGGCAGATGCTTAACTGACTGAGCCATCCAGGCACCCTAATTTTTTAAGACTAATAAAGTTGACAGTTACAGTTGCAACAATTTTAAAACCACCCATTAGACTATGAAGATCAAAGACACAGTTAATTGCACATTTGAATTGAAATGGTGCAAGATCTAGTTACATTCAACCGAAATATTGAACCCAAGATATATAAGATCTGGTTCTAAGACTTTTAGATCTACTTAAGTAAATTATATTAGCAACTGTATAACACTATAAATAATAATATTATATTTATTATAATAAAAATAACTCAAATGTATTGAAGGCTTACTATGCTGCCAGCAGGCTTCTAAAAATTTCATGTGTCAATTCAAGGAGTTCTCACAAGTTTCTTAAAAGCTAGCTCCTATGATTATTTCAGTTTTATAGTATAGCAAAATAGGTACATAGAGTGTCAATGTCTTGCCCAGGGATCTATAAGGTCAGAACCCAGGAAATTTGAAACCTTGCTCTTACTGATAAACTGTATTGACTCTCTAAATTAGGAGTGGCTGAAAAATGTAAAACAAAAGACACTTAAGTATGTTAACCTACATAATAGTATTGGTAACAAATACCTATTTCAAGTTTTAAAGGTAAGTATAAACTTTTTATTTAGAGAAAATATCTTTCAATACCCTTCCAAGTAAACATAAGATTAATATTAAAAATCACTCTGACAAGGAGCTACCATGTGTCTCCGTCTGGCCTTGCATATTTAAGAAACTGAAAATTGCTCATACAAGCAAGCAAAATTCAAAATCTATATTCACTTTTGTTTTTAATCCTATTTCACATGGTCCTTTTTATTATCTGTGAGCCTTATTTATTATAAAAATTTTATACATTCAGAAAAGCATATTGAAAAGTATATTGAAATGATAGCACTGTAAGTATGGGTATACCCATATACTCTTCGTCTAGATTCATCAAAGGTAGCATTTGGACATTTTCTTTTTTTTTTTTTTTTTTTTTTTGGACATTTCACTATGTTTCTACTTTTCTACATGCACACACATACACACACAAGTGGGGTGGACTGGTGCTTGTTTTGTTTTTGTTTGTTTGATTTGCTCTACCATTTGAAACTAAGTTGTTGACATAAGGGCATTTCACTTCAAAAGACTTCCTCATGACTCCCTTAAGAATAAAAAAAGCATTTCATACTTTATTGGAAGTATTCTTAATTTGTTTTTCTGTATCTCAGTTTTATAAGTGAGTATTAATCAAGAGATACCCCAGTCGCATAAATCTTAACTGATTCAAAAAGTTAGAATGTGAATAGAATGGCCCCTGCATGCAATTGCTAGCGAAAGAGTCCATGAGTCTTTAGTAAGTCCTCCTGTCACAGTCAAGTACTATCATTATCCTCAAATAAAAAGATGCACAAATCACAGGGTTGGTGTATGCTCAATTCAAGTACAGCTCAAAGCTCTTATGTGATTTGCCATCATTTTTACAATTATGTCTGGTATCCAAATGGTGCTCATCCTCAGTACTTCAGCTTTTGTGTATGGAAAGGAACACTACTACTCCCTCGACTTTGATACTTCCTTGACATATTAGTCCTAAAATTACACTAACAAATAATATCTCTTAAACATTAAACTACCAATATCCCTCAATATGTACTCAGTAATGAAAAATAAATACTAACTTGAGAATTTGACAAATTACCTCCAATATTTAAAAACTGATCACAAACAATAAATGCCATAGATATTTAAAATAATTCTAATAAAAATTTTGAATGTTGAAACCACTGTAAGATTTAGAACAAACATAGCACAGAAATATAGAATGGTATTTCAGAATGTGGTCAAAGCAGCCATGTTGCCCATGTCCAAATTCTGACTTTTTTTCCATTTAAGATTTGTGTAGCTTTGGGGAAATTGTGCCTTATTTTCTACATTTATAAAAAAAGAAGATTATAATAACATTAACCTTATAATTCTATTGTGAGAATTCAACAATAGAGAATATATTAGCAGAGTTTGTTAACACAAAGCATACAGTAAGTGCTTGAAAATGTTGGCTATACCCATAATATCACAATGATTAGAAAAATAACTTTCTGGTCTCTGACTCTCTTTATTGAGAATCTCACAGAACATTTGTTTTACATTGGTTATATTTGTCAATATTTACCATGTAAGAATTTTTTTACCATGTATGAAATTAAAGTTTAAAAAAATAAAACATTAACTCTTTTTAAAACAATAATTGCATTACATTAGTAATTACACTATATGTTAAAGGAAATAATATATTTTAGAAGGAAATGGGCTCTATTTTATCCCCCCTGAAATAATGAGAAGAGTGGTGCTATTTTACATTTCTGCACATCTCTGTAGTGTCTGGCTTCACAGAAGACAGAGATTCTGATGTTTGCTTCTGAGTTCAGTGGGTTGCAACGTGCTCTTTTGTTCGATGTGAAACTCTAGACTCACACAGATATGCTGTCAGAAATAAGAGGAGTATTTTAATGGACGTTCCAGAAAACTTTGGATATTCTTCTCCATACTACACCAAAACTCAGTAAGTGGTAGTCTATTAAAGCTTTATTGCAATGTGCAATCTGAAACCAAAGCACACTGCTAAACTCTGTTATCTTTTACTATTACATAAAATGCTCTCTCTTTCACTTTGGTCTTTTACTCTACATGTTTTTCTGCTATTGATCACTTGAAAAATACTAGTTCACTGAGTTGTGCATTTATTTCAAATATTAACATATTTTATTAAGCAGAGTTAAAATATATCTGTTGGTATCACCACTGTCTTTATCAGAAAAGTTTGTAAGGATTGGGAAGCTCTCAAGCTCATAGTAGTACTCACAAATTTTCCAAAATTCTAATTTTCCCTTAAATGCTTGAATCTTATCACTGGCAGCAAATATCAGTTGATTTTCTTTGAAGTGGCAAGATCACTTCTTTCATATTTAAGTCAATATTTGCCAATACCCAAGTATTTAAAAAAAACATAGATTGTCAGTTAATCTTTCAAGTAAAAATAGTTTTTCATGAAAATAAGGGGACTGATCAGCTCTCAACTCAAATGGACAAATGCTTTTTCTTAAAAAACACATATTTCAGTATGTTGCAGAAATGCTGTTTGTGTACCTCTCATTTGGTTCCGCAAAATATTAAGCAGACATGTAGGTGCTCTCTTCCTTCTGGACCAGATGGACCACTAGGGACAGGATTTATCTTCCCCCCATGTAACAACAGCAGCAATGACAAAAAACACAACAGATAAAATATGTGAATCAAAAGTTTTCAAAACTCCTGGACATCAGTCAATAAAGACCATTCATCCCTGAAACACTGGAAACAAATGAAGCCAGCCTTACAAATGCCCTGTTTCACTCTTTCAAGAATGTCCAAACACAAAGAGGAAATGGGCTGATAGACTCCCTGAGTCGAGGCATCTGAGATTCCAAGTAGCTAAATATTCATAGGAAAGAAGAATGAGTTGAACAAAAAAATCCCTAGAAATATTCAGAGGGTCACCCTCAAATGTACAGGTGGTTGTTGATCAGCAATTTATTTTTGTTTGTTTATGTATTCATCTACTCATATTGTTATTATATTATGATTCCTTGTCTTATACCTTCTTGAGGGTAAATATTTTAACTAAAAAAAATATTTTGGAAACTTCCTAGAATAATAATTAATATCACCTTTTAAAAATAGAAAGAACCTTACCTCAGATTTAAAGGTCCTTGCTAGGGATTCCTGGGTGGCTCAGTGGTTGAGCATCTGCCTTTGGCCCAGGGCATGGTCTTGGAGTCCCGGGATCGAGTCCCACATCAGGCTTCCTGCATGGAGCCTGCTTCTCTCTCTGCCCAGTGTCTCTGGGCAGTGCCTCTGCTCAGTGTCTCTGCCTCTCTCTCTCTCTCTGTCTCTCATAAATAAGTAAGTAAATAATTAATTAATTAATTAAAAAAATATAAAGGTCCTTGCTAGTTCTGGCTTAAGGAGCAAGTGATTCTTTGTATAACTCAGATGATTTGACTTGCAGAATCATGGAGCAAATCCAGTCTTTTAACATCATTTCCAGAAAAGATGTGTTTACTTTTTAACTGGTCAGTACCAGCTAAGTCATCATCCTTGTCCAATTACCTATACAAATCTTTTATTATGATTAAAAATTTCTATTGGCTCTCTAAACTTAAAATCATTATAATGTTCAGCCATTTTATCTTCTAACAAATAAAGGTTCAAGTCTGACCCAGTAATTCTTTCCCTTGGAACATTTAGTTAGATTATCCCCAAATGTAATGTTAATTCATTAATGCATAGGACCACCAGAGTTGATCAACTAGGGACAATATTTCTACCTAGTTATCATATGCTGGAATCATTTGGTAATTAGACATCTGCTAATGCCTTGTTTTATAGAGTTCTCAGGAAGATTATTACCTTTATGGAAAATGTTTGGCTTATTCAAAGATAGTCCTCTTGGGACACCTAGGTGGCTCAGTGGTTGAGCATCTGCCTTCGGCCCAGGGTGTGAATATGGAGTCCCGAGATGGAGTCCCACATTGGACTCCCTGCATTGAGTTTGCTTCTCTCTCTGCCTGTGTCTCTGCCTCTTTCTATATATATATATATATATATGTCTCTCATGAATAAATAAATAAAATATTTTAAACAAAAAAAATTAGTCCTCTTTACTCTGTCTTACAGATTATGATTACACATAGCTACATACATATATGACCTGCATATGCAGGAGAAAAAAAAACAAGCTCAAACTATTTATAGTTGCTTCCTCTTTTAGGTATCTGCTGTCATCTTGCTTATCAGTAATAACCCTCTATATACACTCATACTTAAACATTGAAACAAAGATATATGTATATGTAGAAAACATGTACACATGCATTCTATTCTACTTACTAAAATTAATAATGAGAAAGCTGGCCTTCTGCTTTCAAGGTTACCCTTTTTATCCATATGACAACTTCCCCACTGCACCTTTTATTTGCACTTTTTCTATGAGTTTTATTTTGAACTCGGGGCCATTTCTAAACTCGAATTATTTCCATTACTTAAAATTTTGAGCTTACATTTTCATCCCGTAGCCAGTAACAGTCTCCTTCAGCTGGATTATTTGTCCATTTAGCATTAGTCCTGATATTTTTAAAAGCTTTCCTGCTTTTGGGTAATAATAGAAAGTTTTGTGCCCATTCTGAATTATCTATGCCCAAAATAGAATCACATCTTCTCTAAGAGATTCTGCTTCCCTTTTTTTGTAACTGGGGTTAACACTCAAATTCTTGGCATGGGGGGGTACATAGGAGTACTGACTGTGTGAAGGAATAGCTGCTTCTGTCATCATCTCCAATTTTAAAGTAATGTAAAAATCAGTTCCTTGAAACAAATGAGTACTGTAGCTCTGTTCAGAAGTAAGAGAATGCCAAGAGTCCAGGGGTATCTTCTACATGTCCGTCTTCCTTCCTTCCTTCCTTCCTTCCTTCCTTCCTTCCTTCCTTCTTTCCTTCCTTCCTTCCTTCTTTCCTTCCTTCCTTCCTTCCTTCCTTCAACTGTCTCTCTTCTGTCAACTTTGTTTCCATGTTCTGCTCAAGAGTCTATGGAAGAGTAATGTAAAACCACTCAATGGTTGCTCTTACCCCTTCCATGGCCGGAGCAGTGGGTGCTGCAGCCCCGTCCTTAGTGGCAGGCTGGGTGCCTGACTTCAGAGAGAGAGCTACTGAACATGCACAGGGGGCACCTGCACTCCTTCACACCATTCTGTGACTTCAGGTTAAGTAGAAGCAAATTTGGGAGCAGGACTAGGCTACTCACCAGGAGATTCTTTCTTGGTCACAGTCTTTCAGCAGCAGCCTGCTCTTCTTTTTCAATCTCTTCAGGATCTCTGTAGAAGCAGAGATCACCTGAGACCACTCTGGCATTTACTTGGTGCCATGCCAGTGCCCAACTTCCTACACCAGCATCCACTGCATCAGACCCTCTGAGTGAGCTCCCTCGTTGGAACATTAGAAGGCACTGTCTACACAGTACAGAAGAGTCTGTGCTAGCCCCAGCAAGCAGGTTAACAGAGGAGGGCTCTGTGAGAGCCTGGCGGTCAGCCCTGGGATCAGTAACCACAGCAAGTCGAGGCTCCCAGAAGGCTGCCTGGATCTGGTTAGTGAGGGTTCCAGGAGTGAAGTGGCCAGAAGGCCAATCGTCCCAGAGAGCAGGCCACTGCTGTCAGCCAGGTGTTCATAGGTAAAGATGGTACGAGCTACCAGCAGAAGCTCCTCCTAGATTCTCTTCAGATTTATCATGTATGGATCATCATTTTCCCTAGGCTTATGTACTGCTCCATTAGAAAGTCAAGGCTGTGTGCCAGCTAAGTGAACTTCCATTGCAAAGAATTTGAGGACATCCTCCTTCACTTGCAGGACATCAGGGACTCTGGACGTCATGAAAGTTTCCCTTTAAGTTATGACAGTACCTTGTACAAAACCCTGCTGCTGAACTTTGTGGAGAGCTGGTGCCTTCCAGGGATACCAAAATGTTATCATATAGAGTTCTAAGATATATTGCAAGTATTTCATCACCCCTCTTATCAAGAATTTATTATTTGTATTTATTTCCCAAAGGCTCTATGTCTAGTAACCAAAGTATAAGGAGCTAAGAGACTGAATGAGGAACAATGAATTGGTAAACAGAGCATCTGACATCAAAACTGCATCAAATCTCAACTTAAACTAATACTTAAATCTACTTAAGGTATAATTTATATACAATAAAATGCATACATTTTAAACCTACAGTTCAATAAGTTTTGACAAATATAAAAGCCCATTACACTACAACTATAATCATGAGACTCTGTCAACATTATAAAGTAAATGGGGATTATAATTTTCTTTAGGAGCTCTCTATTATTTTAACTCCACTGTCACGTTATCTTCTCAATTCTACATTCTTAAGATTATTAGAATTACTTGTCTCTTAATCAACTAAAAAGAACTAGTTTATTTTCCTTATAGAGAAATATTGGGATTCTGAAACATCAAGTAAAGTGTGTGTTTGGTTTATTGTCTGAATATAGTTTTCATCTTTAGCTAAATGATCAGATATAATAGCTGTAACAGCCACAACTCTAAAATAATTCATAATATAGCCCGTATTTCTCCATCATTTTTATGTTATTATGATCCCATTTGCTTGAAAAAATAGCATTTATAGAGATTTTTGTACACAAATTTTTTTGGAATTTTTTTTCACATAGAACTACCATTTACTCTCAAGCTATCTTTAATTTATGGAGTTGAAATTATTTCTGAGTAAAGCCTCCCATTTGAACCTATACTTCAGAGTGCTTAGAATTGACTGCTTTGTATTCAAAACTAAATAGATGCTAAAAACCAGCCCCATTCTGATGGAGAGTTCTTTCTATGTAATTTTTTAAAAATTGTATTATTTAACTGAAAAGCTTCTGATCTCGCTTTCTTAATAGTATTGCTGAGAAAAAAAAAAAAACAGTGATTTTGGCTTAAATGTGGAAATGTGTAATAATACATGAAACAACCAGGAATGGATTTTGCCCTGTTCTTGTCATTAAAACCCTAAGGGAGTCCCCTCAAATCTCTGGTTCTCAGTTTCCATCCTTGCAAGGTTTCCCAAATATAGAATCAATCATTCTTAGACTTTTTTCTTTTTGGTTTTGTTTTACAAATGGTACAGACAGTTCAAGGACCTTGGCCTTTTCACAGGCCTTAATTCTATTGGCCTAGGTCAATAGAATTAAGGCTTTCCATTAACCTAATAATGAAACAAACATTCAAATAGGATGACAATGGATTTTTTTGCATTATATTATTAGCAGAAATAATGAAATTGAAACTGATGAGAGGCTAGCAGCAGAAAAATGTGCACTCACCTTCAGCCCAGAAGGTTGACCCAAAGCCTGCAGAGTTCCGATAAGGATCAAATGGTGTGCTGGTAGTTACATTTGCAAAGGGTCTCAGGACTGCCTGTATATCTCACTGAGAGTTAATACCGAAATGATCAAGAAGCACCAGAGAAATATCATAAAAGCAGTTTTATGAGTAGAAATTCGAAGAAAACATTTATGATCTAATACTCCCTGCGTGTCCCCTCCCCCTTGAACCTTAAGCATCCAAAAACCAGCTTCACACAGCAAAAGTGCAGCTCTTTCTGCCCATGGGTCCTGTTCCCATGCTACTTAAATAAATTTACTAAGTTACACTATTCTTAATTCTTTCTTGGCCATGGCACTCGATGGATGGATGACCCCCCAAAAAAAGTATAATGCCTTCCAAAACCAGTCTTTTTCAAACCCCCGGACTCTAAATTCCAGATCCTTTACTGGTCCTAAAATTTCTTGAGCGCAGAGTTCTTCATCTCCATCTTCATAATGCAATACCCTAGCAACAGGCCATGCACATGTGATCACTTAACTTTTTAAATGATTGAACTGAAATACCTCAGTTAATCTCCACTACCACCTTTTTTTTAAGATTTTATTTATTCATGAAAGACACAGAGAGAGAAAGACAGAGACATAGGCAGAGGGAGAAGCAGGCTCCATACAGGGAGCCTGATGTGGGACTCGATCCCGAGACCAAGGATCACACCCTGAGCCAGGGGCAGGTGCTCAACCGCTGAGCCACCCAGGTGTCCCTTCACTACCACCTTAAAAGACGAGCTGTTTCCAATCCGTTTTATTGATTAGGAGAGAAGGATCAGAAAGGTTAAGTAATTTCCTCAGAATCATGGATTGTAAATGACAGAGCTAAGAGTGCATCCTCAAATCTTCTAATGTTGGAAAAGGTGGATAATTATGGAGGTAAACTGACTTACATAACGTTGCCAATTAAATATGTTTTTTAAAAGAGCAAAAAGCAGAAAAAGCAGAATGGAAACAATGAAAGAGGGTACGAATTCTAAATTTGTAAATTTACATTTCTTGCTTATAAATTCACATCAGGTTAAAAAATAATTGGACCTTAGCACTAAATCATTTGAATTGGTCCAGCCTCACTATACTAATAATATTGATATAGTTTCAAACTGAGAATCCAACCTAAATCCCTTAGAGCCTATGGTTGTACACTTAAAAATTTGTTAAGAGGGTAATCTGATGCTAAGTGTTTTTATTACAATATGTGTATATTTTTTTAAAGGAAAAAATGGTTTGACCAGTTATAGAGTAGTTCTGCTTCTTCATTCTGGCTATCAGATCTATTCCTATGGAAAATATGTTAAGAGCAGTCTATCATAAGAAAAATCCAAATATCGGGATGCCTGGATGCCTCAGTGGTTGAGAGTCTGCCTTTGGCTCAGGGTCTGATTCCAGAGTCTTGAGATTGAGTCCCACATCAGGCTCCTCACAGGGAGCCTGTTTCTCCCTCTGCTTGTGTCTCTGCCTCTCTCTGTGTGTCTCTCATGAATAAATAAATAAAATCTTTAAAAAAAATCCAAATATCCAATAAATGTGGAAAAGAAAAATTTAGAATCCCTGTTATTCAAAGGTTAGAGGTATCTTTCAAATATCATACTATTTTTCTAAATCTCTAATTCTAGTTTTTAGTAAAGGCTCAAATTAGAAACACCTTTCAAATTTGTTTTGGCAAAATGTGACGAAAGATTTAAAAATGTGCCTATACCTCAAATAATTTAATTTCTTACAATTTATCTTCCAGACATGAACAGAAATTCACTAGGATGTTAATCAACTATAGCACTTATAATGTGGAAATCTGCATACAATCTAAATATTTAATAATCACTGATTGCTTAAATAAATATTGAAGCATTACAACCATAGAGTACAATGCAGACATTTCAAAATATATTGTATGAGACCAATTAAAGATATAAAAAGAAACTTCTAGGATAGACAAATCTTTAGTGACAGAAAATAGATTGGTATTTTCTAAAATTTCTAACTTGATTATTTTTTTAAGTGGGTTCCACACCCAGCGTGAGGCCTGAACCCATAACCCTGAGATTAAGAGTTGCATGCACTACCAACTGAGTCAGCCAGGCACCCCTAACTTGACGATTTTTATAATGAGGGAAATTTTTGTTAAAATAACATTAAAAATAATCTAGTAAGTTCTATAGCTGTAAGTTTACCTTCATGAGAACAGTAAGTGAACTGAACAAGGTATTTGCATTTGTTTTACTTCTCTTTCTACAAATATATAATGAATCAACTGAATATATTATATTTTAGACAAATCAGAGCTTGCAGTTGCTGATAGAATTTCCAGAAGGAAATTATATTTATGTATAAATGACTTTGATGCTCTGTGTCCAACACACTACTTCAGAGAAAACCTATTATGCATCATTCAATTTGACGAGCCTTTTTTAAAAATACAGCTTTTCATCCCTATGATAGATCACTTTGTCCTCTAGTTAATTTGATCATCATAAACACTTTAATTGCATAATCTGAGTTCCCCAATGCCATTTGGCAACACAAGCCTCAGCCTAATTTCTTTTTAGTAAGCAAATTTGATTTGGTCTGTAAGAAATGCTCCAGAAGTACCAGTAGTATTTTTTCCTCCCCCAGGTGCATTAGATCACACTCAAAGCATGCCAATGCAGCACAGGGCCCAAATGTCAGCAGGCACATGAGAGACTGTAAAATCCTAACTCCATGATCAGCTAACAGCTTAACTAACTTTCTTCAACAACTGAAATATATGGTTTACAAATGCACTTAAATATGTGAAAAAAACTTAAATCTGTAAGGCCAATTAAGATGGTTAGAATCGGTAATGTAATTGAGGATACTATTAGAATCCTTAGTGCCGTAACATATTCAGAATAAAATATTATACCACAACTTATGATTAAAATAACAAACACACCTTTTTATGTCCATCTCAAAGAGGATTTTATAAAAAAACAATAAACATCTTTATTTTTTAGCATTTTAACAAATGATTGTTTCCAGAATATGCAAGATCTTTGGGGAGCTCATGAATAAAAGTCATATAAGCCATTATAATAACACATGACCAACTTCCCTTTATTTTTGCTGAGTTGAAAACAGTTGTGGCATCCTAGCCATTTTTATTACATGAAAATTCCTTAGGTTTCCTCAGAAAAGTATTTAAATGATCAATTGCAAAGTTTAATCTCAAATTCTGGCTAAATAATTTTATCTTTTACCTTCCCTTTAATAGGACCATACTGGTTCACTAGTTACTCCTTCAACTGTCTTTTTTTGAGCTTTATGATTCATTACCACCAGAAGGAATGTCTTACCAAGGAAGCATTCCTGAAATGATTGATATTTAATTAGAGAACAGGTTTAGGTTCACGTGGCTTTGGCAGAACAGATTCAATAGTTGGATCTGGCTGACATAACCCTCATAGTGACCTCCACAGACAAGTTTAAAAAAAAAAAAGGGATATGTAATCTCAACCATAGATAGGTAATAAAAGATAATGGATAAGCCCCAGAAAAAATAATTGCCTCTTCTTTCTCTTCTCTCTATCCTCACAACAGTTTAGTAGCTGAGTAAAGACAGATTTATCTTGTGGGGCAGTAATGGGAACATGGGCCCTCCTACAACTACAGAATATTTTATCTGTCAGATAATTTAATTCTCTATTTTCCCTAAATCCTACCTTTGATAACATCTTGGAAAATTCGTTGAGCAATAATAAACTAAAAAACAAACAAAAGAACTACTCTCTTCTTGTGGTCTCAAGAAATTGTTAGGATGAACATCTTCTTCAAAACTGTCTCTGGCTGAATTGCCATTTTTTTTTAAAACAGGCCAGAGCTGTTATCCATTTTTCCATGAATTTGTTACCAAAAAACCCTGTTCTTCAAACTAACTTACTACTCATTAAAATAAAAACTAATGTTTAATGAGTAGCTACCTGGCTAGGCATACTTTTAAGTGACTAAAGAAATGGTTTTAAACTAAAAATGGATGGTTTTTGGATCTGGGTGGCTCAGTGGGTTGAGTGTCAGACTGGATTCTGGCTCAGTGTTCTAAAACTGAGCCCCACATCAAGCTCCCTGCTCAGTATGGAGTCTGCTTGGGTTTCTCTCCCTCTGCCCTTCCTCCTGCTCTCTCTTCTCTCTTTTTAAAATAAATAAATAAATCTTTAAAAATGGATAGGTGACTAAGAGTTGGTAGGCACTTTGGCATGCGCTTGGGGTTGCAGGTGGGCAAGAGTGCCCAGGCAGAGGAAACAATATTTGGGAATATCCTACACCTTCATAAGTAGTCAGGTAATCTTTTTTTAAGATTTTATTTATTTATTCATGAGAGACACACAGAGAAAGGCAGAGACATAGGCAGGAGAAGCAGACTCCCTGCTGGGAGCCCTACTCAAGACTCATCCCAGGACCCCACGATCATGCCTTGAGCCAAAGGCAGATGCTCAACCACTGAACCACCGAAGTGCCCCTAGACCAGGTAATCTTCCACTGAACTGAAAAACATTCTGAATCATGAAAACCAAAAAAAAAAAAAAAGGGGGGGTGGTGGTGGTGGTGGTGTTTGAGGTTGCTTGGGATGGGTGATGGGAAATCATCTATATCTTGATTAGATAGACACATAAATTTGTCAAAATTAAGCAAATTGTGCATCAAAATGGTTGCATTTTATCATATGTTAATTATATCTCAGTATAACTGATTTTAAAAATAAAAAGGGAATTTGACACCAGGAAAGTTGAGAGTGCCCAACATCGTTTAAGGCCTTGTAGGCCATGTTAAGGATTGTTTTATCTTCCTTTAAGGAAAAAGCTATGAGAGAATACTGAGTGATAAAGAGGTGTGATAGTTTTTGTTTTTAATATTTGATGTGACAGTGAGAAAGATAACTTGGAAAAGTACATTTGGAGAGAGAATTAGGAGACTCTTACAACAGTGCAGAGGAAGGAGGTCAGTAACTTAACCTATGCTTGTTGGTAGCAGAGATGGAAAGGGATCAGTTCAAGAGCTGCATAGAAGGTAAAGTCAGCTGTATATAGTAATTATTTGGCAATAATCAGTGGGAATAATGGACCCAATTCTCTGACATGTATACTAAGATACTTTGTGTTTACTGAGATGAGGCATGCTTAAGTAGGAGCCATCCTATGTCTTGGACATTTTGACTGTGGAGTGGAGAAGGTGGGCCATGGATAAAGAATTTAGGTGGAGTCACATTCAGTTTTAGATAGTGAGACAGTTAAAAAATGGAGCTAGAGAAACAGACCAGAACATCAAAGGCTAATAGCATCATCACCAAATTTCTTCTAAATATTTGCCCAAATGAATGTTAATACATAAGCACGCACGCACACACACACACACACACACACACACTTGCATGAGCAACTCAAATCACAAATATTTTTTAAACTGAATGTTTTATATAACAGGAACCAGAATTCAAAAATGTATGCTAACATTCTTTTTATTTTACAATTACTAAATTATATTTTAACCTGATCACAATTCTTAAAGTTTCCCCGGTTGATAAATTTTAGAAACCATATGCTTTATTCCTATATTGGAGACCAAATTATCTATCAAACACTAGAACATTAAGGGTCCTAAAAATTTGATATTTAAAATATGAAAATTTTCTTCAAACCAGTGTTTCTCAAATTTATTTGAGAACAATGCCCATTTTTGAGCAACAGGTTTTTGCAATCCAAGTTGACAGAATATAATTTTTTAAAATAGTAACCTATAAAATTTTCAAATTGTTTCCTGTTTTGCTGTTTATTTCTCTACATGATATCTGGCAGGAATAATGGGAACAATTCTTTTGTCTTGGAAACAGTTCAGCTTTATTATTTAATCCCTAAGTAATTTTCATTGCCAGAAATTCTTCATATAAAATCTTCCAATTAATGAATCAGGTCCCTATATTGCCTTATTTTTAACATTGTTCCTGTACCAGTAAATCTGCATCATTTTCCAGGATCCCTTTTAGCTCTAAAATTATGTAACATTATACAAAATATATTCATCATTCTCGTTTTTAAAAAATTCCTTATTGCCAGAGTCCTCCTATACTATGAACTTATAACAATAAATTGGTATGACTCTATTGTAAAGCAAAAATATTGGATCCATGAAATAAAGATGCTTTGGAATTCACCCAAGCTTAGTAATATTCCTTAAAGCGCCCATCCAACTAAGGCTCATGAGAAACACCTTAGCATAAATTGAATTTATATCTAAAAGCCCTAATTAGACCCCTGTCAAAGCCATTATCATTAGGCTTTCTATTGTCCTTGGCTGCTAAAAAGAGTTGTTCTTACTGTGTACATAAATGAGGAAAACATCAAATCATATAACATTTTTTGGACTGGAAGGTTCCTTTGAGATTAGCTGTTTCAACCTCTTCAATTTATAGACGAGAAAAAGCAGGTGCAGTGAGGTTAAGTCAATTGCTTAGAAGCAGTTTTCAAAATCGAAATTTGTTACATGAATTTAGAGTATATTGTGTGAACCATCAAAAGGCTTTCAAATGCTACAAAATATTTCCTCTAATCAAATACATAAAATCAGTTGTACAAAAGAAAAAGAAGAAACAGAAGTACCCAACTCATTAGTTTTAAGTATGATGGCTGAGACAACAATGTTCCTTCCCAAGTATTTTCTTTTTCCACAAAGTTCATTTGTGATGCCTTTAAGTGCAGAGATCACTAAAACTTACAAGAATATGGAATCACCTATGTTATGAGATACCTTCCTATTTTATTAAAAAGCAAGCTTACCTATTCTCAACAAACTATTTGCTGAGTTTGCAGTTCAGAGCTGAATTTTCAAGAAGGAGATAAGCAAATAAAATAAGTGTCCTTCATTCTATATTGCTCTGTTTCATATGAAGCAGAAATGGGCCAGGTCAGAGCTGATTCAAAGAGGAAAATGAGTCAAACAGAATTTGGTGGATATTGGTTGAGACACAGAAAGGCCTGAAGTGAGAGGCATCATTGTATAAGTACAAAATGGGACTGAGCAAGATTTGTTCAAAAATTCATAAAGTCAATGATCCACAGTATTGGAAGAAATGGGAAAAATCAACTAAACTTGGCTTTTTCTTAAAACGATGAGAAAACTGATGTCCAGAGATGAATAAATGACTTGCTTGAGTTTTATACTAGTCAGTAGATAGAGTTAGTAGATAGTAGATAAACTAGAGGCCAAGTCTCCTGGGGTTTAATAGTTTGACTTCACCAGACTGTAGAGACCAGAGGACACAGATTTCTGCAACATAACACTCATATAGACAAGTCAGGGATAGAGTAAGAGGCCAGGGATGATCTGGGTAGCAATCTAAGGGTGTCCCTGGGCCCCAGAGTATCTGGTTGGTACACCTAGTTCTCTATATATTAGATGCTAAAAAGTTAGTGCCTTGTAATTTTTGGATTCCATAAATTAAAGTCATTTCTTTCTCTTGTAATCTTGTCTTCCATAGTTGATTGTTGGAGATGACTGAAAGAGGGTTCACAGTACATAAACTATGATCTTAATCATCATCACCTGTGCCAAGACCAGTAGCTCTGCCTATAAAGTATCTGACATTCTGAGATGTGATTCTGCAAAATGAGATCAATATCTTTGCTTCTGTGCCATGATCATCTCTCACTCTATAATCCAGCCTTCTATCTGCCTTTTAAAAATGGTGATCCTTTGAACACAGAACTAGATAAGGACAAAAACTTATCAGAAAAAAAACTTTGTCATTGTGTTTTTTGGGCTTGGGCATTTCTAAGGCATTTGTCAACACCATGACCATTGGATTTTCTTTCAGGGATATGACTATACATGATTGATCTTGCCTTGTCCACTAAGAACCAGCCATTTGTCCTAAGCTTCCTTCCTAGACTTATCTGAGCATTACTGCCAATTATAAATCACAGCTCTTATTATTTTGGCAAATCCACTCACCTAAAGAAAGGACAAACTTCACTTCAATTCTGGGATAGGGTTTCAGGGTCTGGGATGGGTCAGATGCAATCTAAAAATTAAGAAAAACTCCAGGAAGCCAAAGATAATACTAAAGGGGGTGTATTCAGCATCAGGCTTATAGGGGATTGTGAAGAAGCAGATGAAAGATAAAGCAAGAGGCCAGGAACAGGTCAAGAAGTGGTGTTTAAACAGTATTGATTTGAAATTGTAGGTAGATAAGATTAGGTTCCTATATTCTCTGAATTAGTAGTCTTTACACACCAGATACTCAACCTTACTACCTTCTTTGTCTTTTCAAATCCTCTCAGAAAAATGGGATTTGTGGAGGAGGTTACCATGCATAAACCAAACCAGAGTCAGAGTCAGCAGAGTAACTATATCTCTCTCCTCTCCCTCAGGGCATCAAAGCTACTGCTCATTCTTTCTGGGGTCAGCTCTGTGGGAACCCCGTGTGCTTCTGTTGCCTCTGGAGACTTGCTACCTCTATCAGCAGTTTTCTTGTTTACCAAACTTCTCTTCTCAGCTTTATCTCAAACTAGTAAGAAACACCTTCCTCTCCTAGTGTCTAAGCCGTCAACAAGTGCATCCGGCCCAATACCAGAAACTCTCCATGTCCATCCAAAGCTTTTCAATTTGCCACAAGCTCATAGTATCTAAAGGGGTCAGGGGGGTTGTATTGAGCTCTCTACCCTGGACACCACTGCCATTCCTCCCAGAGGCTCCTCCCTACTCCCTTTCCACCCATCATTCAGGGCCAGATCCTAAGTCCGGCACCTCCTTCCAAACTTCAAACTTTGTCATAGAGACTTTTCGTTCTTAAAAATTTCTTTGATCCATCCTGAATTGTGACTTCAGTCAGAAGATTTGGAAATGTAACAGCATACAGCTGAGCCCCAAGTGTGAACAGACTTCATATTCTATCTGCAGGAAGGCCCACTGCCCAGGCTGGGTAACAGCCATCATGGTGATGGCTTTGTTTCACTTTGAATGTTTTGCACTTGGAAGCCACTTCTAATGTGTATATGCACTATGTTTAGATTGAACTTTGATGAGGAGACTCACACAGGCAATTCTGTGCCTTGCCATCTCTTACACAATTCTTTCTACCAAGTAAATGCTTGATTTGATAACTCTTGATTATCAAGAGAATAGACAGAACCAATGATGTGACTAAACTAAAATGGAAAATCATTTATATTGTGTTTGCTTATTTTATTTGTATTTATAAGTGGCTGTGGACAGAACTATTCTTAGAATCTTTGTTACTTCAAAACTGTGCTACTGTCAAGCATCATCGAATCGTATCATTTTCCGCCCCGCTTCTCTGTAGGATTACCTCTTTTTCTCTCTACTGTATTGATTAAGAGGATCAATTTTACAATTGAGGAAAAGCATCAGACTAAATAGAACTTTGTTCAATCATTCCTAAGCTAAAGCTCACTATCTTTTTTCCCATACTTTCCCAGGCTGAAAGAGGTAATTAAACATTTTAGAATAAAAGGGCTTCACTTTCAGCACCAGCTGGCCTCTGGGCTGCGTTTAGCGATAACTATAACCAGAGGTGGCAATAATGTTAATGAACTCTAAGCAGAGAAAATGACTAGATAAATAAGGATTACTTATAGATAGACTTTCAGTAGGCTATCTAAGCCATGTTTTAGAGTCTTTTTTGTTGTTGCTCCCATAAAAATAAAGTTTGCTCTTGTTGTTTCACTTTTATATATTAAAAAAATTCTTCATTAAACTGAGGATTTTTCAAAAGTCTCTAATAATGCCAGTAAAAGACTTTTCTGCATGGTTGCATAGCCTTGAGAACTCTGACTAAAATATCACTATGGTAAAACAAAATGATTAAAAATAGTACCTTTAGTTGGTCTTATACTCACATAGTCTTTCTAAGTTGTATTACAGCTTGATTTGGATATAAATCAATGACTGTTCATACTAGCAACATACCAGGGGGAAATTTTTAGATTTCCATCTATTGTAAACTGTTGCATTATAACAGAACAGGATGTTTCCAAAACCCAGTGGTGCTCTAGCATTTCTTCTCATAATAAAAATAGCCTAAATAGAGCCAATAAGGGACACCTATGTGGCTCAGTCCATTAAGTATTTGCCTTCGGCTCAGGTCATGATCCCAGAGTCCTGGGATCAAGGCCTGCATCAGGCTCCTTGTTTAGCAGGGAGCCTGCTTCTTCCTCTGCCTGCTGCTCCCCCTGCTTGTATTCTCTCTCTCTCTCTCTGACAAATAAATAGAATCTTTTAAAAATTAAAAATATAAAAATATAAAAATTAAAGCCAATTAGCATAAATTGTGGCAGACTAAAATCAGTAGGAGAGCTGTAATCTAAGTGCTATATATATATATATATATATATATATATATATATATATTATATTACATGAGCTATTATGATAATGTACTTTCCCCAAGTGGCAAAATATATGTTTTCTTTAAAATTGTAGTATTTTCTCTTGAAAATCTCTTGATTTTTATACAAATAATATTATTGGTTAGAAATAAAATTTTGAAAGAAAGGAAACCAACATTTCACAGAA
Source organism: Vulpes lagopus (assembly GCF_018345385.1). NCBI lineage: Eukaryota > Metazoa > Chordata > Mammalia > Carnivora > Canidae > Vulpes > Vulpes lagopus. The sequence goes on along the minus strand of NC_054836.1, from coordinate 14,509,229 downwards.
AGAGTATTTGACTTTGGCACCTCTTTTTCAGAATTACCTGTGAGGGTTGGTTATGAGGCTATAATTCTAAATTTGTGCAAGCACATGGTAAGCCAAGGATATTGTTTAGCAATGAGTTACTACTAATTGAGTTACTGTCATTGTGTTTAGAACTGCAACCACTTAGCAGGACCAGCTCTGGCAATACTATATTTTTCTCATTCTATAGTGCAATATATATAAGACATATTTTAAAATTTAAAGGTGGAAACATTAGAGATTTATGAATGTCATTTGTGGTTGGTGAAAACACACAGAGAAAACAACTGAGAATACTGCGTACAGTCACAGAGATTCTTTTTATCTGGTCATTTCTTTAATTCTTTCATTTGAAGTAAGATTTCAACAAATATAAATTGTAGTCTTAGAATTACTACAAGCACTAACCAGGCCCAGGAGACCTGGATTTAACAATCGATTTGTCTTGGCTAGGAGCTATTGTGACCAGAAAATTATGGTTTACTGTAGTTTCTTTATAAATTTATAATACAAAGGTGGTTCTTGACATTTACAAAATAGACACTTTTTGTGTATTATAAATCCATGCCCTAAACCACCTTTCATGGACCAAATTCAGAATTTCACACTAGCATTGACTGAGAATGATTCAGAGAAACCCATGGAGATTTGGGCAAGGGAAGAGAGGTCAGCCTTCCTGGATGTGGCCGTGGCATTTGTAGACTATTATTTGTAGCAGCACCAGTAAAGCCAAAAAATCAGAATGCTCCCTGACCATGTTCATGACAGTGTATCCACAGTCTTTTCTATTGTCACTTTCTCTTCCAGGCTGAACAGTTCCATGTAGATTCTTAAGGTACTAGGATCCCCCAGGTTATCAACACCTACGTCACCATCATGCACAGCTCATGTCCTCTTATCCCACTTATCTTTCCTTCCTTTCCAGACCCCATCTTTCCCCTTAATCTTAACTCAATGCCAGGCTATGAGAGCGGCAATAAGAAGAGAAGGCATCCGGCAGTGCTCCTGTGGAGGCAGTTGGGGCATCTCTTCATCCAGGTGGTCCCCTGTTCAAGTGTGGAATATGTGCTTGACCCTCTTTTGTCTTTACCATGCTCCAGAACACTACAGGCAGGTAATTTAAAGACTGAGAGCCACTCAACATTCAGTTCAAGGATCTGGAGAAGAGATCAGAGGGAGGAGTCACGTGAGATGGAGGCTCATGGTTTGACGTCTCTGGTTCCCAGGAGGGAACTGGCAGGTTCAATCCTGCAGCTGCCTCCCCTTGTGTCTGTAAAGGTTCATTCACACCCACCCACCAATGCTTGTGGGGATGGTACTTGACACTATCATGTACTGACCATAACAATCATGTACTGATTTTTAGCTTTCCAAAAGTGGAACACCACATCTCCTCCATTTAAAAAAAAATTAAGAATTTCATTTTTTTTCAGATACTGGATTTCTCAAATATATATTTTTAAAATTTTTTATACGAGAGAGAAGGGAGAGAGAGAGAGTACACATGCATGAGTTGGGGGAAGGGCAGAGGGAGAGGTACAAGTAGAGTCCCTGTTGAGCACGTAGCCCCACACAGGCTGGATCCCAGGACCCTATCGTGACCAGAATGGAAGCCAGACACTTAACCAACAGAGCTACACAGGCAGCCCTCAAATATATTTTTCAGGAAGTATCATATAATGATGTATGGGCTGCCTCTATTTTGCAAAAGATGTCACCAGTTATTAATCTATATGCTCACCTCAGAGTTCCTAAATTATTTTGTAACTAAAGGCTTCTTTTATTTCAGGTCTTTCCTATACTGCTAAAAAATAATTAGAAAAAAACCCTGCTAATTTATTACTCTGCCTTTCCATACATTCAGGAGAGTATTATTACAATTTCAAATAACACTAATTTCAGAAAACTGATTAAAAATATCTAAGGAACCTTCAAAAGTTACCTTTAAAAAGCTAAACAGGACAAACTGTACTTCCTGAACAAAACTTGTATCAGTTTCTTGAGCTTGCCAAAACTTATGAGTTAACCATTTTGAGTAATCTTCAATAAATGCCAGACTGTCAATTAAGCAGGAGAATCCCAATTTCTTCTAGTCTTCAGAACAATTTTGCTAAGCTTATTGGAGGACAGAACTTTTAAAAACTTATTTATAGATTTTTATAATGACTTTCTATCTAGAATCTCATGTTCTTCATATAATTATTCAGGGAGAAAAATTTTAATCGATTTTTCCATCTTTATTGATTTTTAAAACTTATGAGAAAGTGTATAGCCAAAGCACTTTTGTGTGTCTGGGACAAGCTAGTAAGGATATAATATTCTAACTCTGTGTATCTTCTAATACAGCAGCAGAAGTTGATGGGATTATCATATGGTGTCAGCCCTAAAATGTCTCAGATGCTCTCACTCTTCAGTGGAGCCATGAATAAATGAACACATAGAAAGTCAAGATACATTTTCATGGAGTACCACAGTGGGCAGTAGAGAGAATACAGCTAAGCACTCTAATATCTCCTGCTGCTTTACCCACATAAGCTTTATTTTTATAGATACTAATGTTTAAAACTATATAAAAAGCCTAAAATGTTCTGGCTCTGACATACATCTAAATAAACATGTTGGTACCAACAATAAGTATCATGATCAGCAATTTTATTTAATATTTTGATGGACCTAATTTCACTAAATGACTTCACAAGCATTACTCCAATATAGGTGCACAAGTATAATTAATCATTATCCCCATTTTACAGATGGCATAATGGAAAGCCAGAGACAGAACATAGCAACCAGATATTTAGAAGAAACAAAGTGACTGAGAAGGAGGTCAGCCAAAGTTTCTGACTAAAAGTCTAGATTTCTTCTCTACCCTATACTGCAGTATCCCCTCAAAATGAATTAAAATCACTTACTGTCCTGTTGGAATTTGCCAACAAGGGCATTTTCTAAATTATCAACCTATTACTTCCTCGGTAAAAAATATTTGCTCAAATACAAAGAAAGAAAGAGACATAATATTTGTCAATCACTCACTATATGCTAGCTAAAAAATTTTTATGATTCTCATAGGTATCCTAACAAGTGCATTAATACTCTCTCCCATCCCACATTAAAATAATTTTGCCTAGGTGGGAAAAAGATGTAATTACTGTTATTTCTTTGCTATTGAAATGATGGGCTATTAGTTATTCATTTCATTAGGATGAGCTCAGATTTCTCAGCAATCATTTTGTAGAAAATCTAACCCTACCGATTGTTTTCAAATATGACATTTTTATGAATATTAACAACTCATGAAGTTGACATATTATGCTTCATAGACATTTAATAAAACATTTATTCATTTAGATTTTGCCATTTTGTTTTCATAGTTTCCATAGAATGATTCTTTTCTTGATCTTCATTTTTTTTTCTTTGCAGGCCACTGAAAAACTTGTAGCCCCCCCTAACACTGTGCGTCTGGTGCCTGATAGACAAAGTGGCCTGAGCATTGTGCCAGGCACTCTACACACCTTATTTCATTAGATTACCTTATGTAAAAAAGTAAGTCAAAAAAGCTTGCTGGATACAGATAATAGGTTGCTATAGCAAAACATTAGAAAATCTATAAATAAAGAAAATGATCTCCAAGGGAATTCCTAACACACCAGCAATTTTAGTGTTCCTCTATTTGAATAACAATTGAATCCTGTGGGAGAAATGGCAGTGAAGATAAAGGATAAATTGAAGACACATGAATAAAATCCTTTCCTCCACTTTAGAAATGTTACTAGAAATGTTAGTCAAGGGTGGACCTTATTTGATAAAAGGGCGTCCATGTTGGTCATTAGTTGTGACAAAGGTATCATACTAATGTAAGATCTTAACAACAAATAAAATTGGGTGTGGCATATGTCAAAATGCTCTGTACTATCTTTGCAGTTTTACTGTAAACCTACAACTATTCTAAAGTAAAAGTTGTACTTCTAAAAAGGCAATTATAATCAAAATGTTTTAAACAACAAAATAATGTCCCTAATAATCTTCTCTTTACGCTTTCCCTTAATGGACAATTCAGTTATTAGGTCATTAGGTGGGGCAGGGCTAGCTGCCTATGCAAAGAGTAGCTCTTCAGGGAGTAATGAAGTTCAAGCATGGTGAAGAAGCGATCTACATGGAAGAAGGCATCAGTTTTCTTGCGTTAAATGAGTTACAAACATGGAAAAGAGAAAACTAGAATGTACCCTAGATACTTTTAACTAGAAATGGAGGTGTCAGCATGAACTGATAGTATTCAGTATACAGAAATATGGAGATATCAATGTGTGTGTGTGTGTGTGTGTGTGTGTGTGTAAATTGTCCACTGAGAAGGAACTAGAATCAGTTCCATCATAATAGCAATCTAGTAGCCAGATACTAAGTATCATTCTCAACTAAAGAAACTAAGTATCATTCTCAACTAAAAGAAATTCTCCAATGCCCTTTGGAGAAATAGCAGATAGCAGGGCTGGTGCAGGGAAAAGTACAAGATCAAACATCTATTATGCCAAGAAGTGAGAAAGTACACAAAGGATGAGGGTAACATGTCAAAAGTAGAGAGTAGCCAGCTTGCAGGGGCTCCTATGGCCAAATGTGGGATGGTAACAGATAATAAAGTAGTCATGAATAAAAAAGGAATCCAGGAGTTCATACTGATATAAACTAAAAATGAATAAACTAAAATTTGATGAAGAATAAGATATTTAAATAGTTTTATTATTTTAGATTTTTAAAATAATTATTTATTTATGAGAGACATAGAGAGGCAGAGACATAAGCAGAGGGAGAGGCAGGCTCCCTGCAGGGAGCCCGATGTGGGACTCCATCCCAGGATCTGGGATCATGCCTTGAGCCAAAGGCAGACACTCAACCACTGAGCAACCCAGGTGTCCCTTAAATAGTTTTAAATTACCTCCCAGGATAGGCAGGATGAGCCTCCCCCCAATACTCCTTGCAAATGACCATGCCATCCTTGTGGCTTGTGTCATATTTGTTACACTGTATGACCATATTTGTATGGTAATATATTAATATATAATTTAGTATATAAATTATATTTATACATTAATTGTATATAACATAACATATACAATTATAATCATGTATAACATAATATATACATTGTATGTGTGTAACATATATAATGTATATAAAATATATAATAAAATAATATTGTGTTAAATAATACATATATTAATAAACTGCATATTTCTATGAATAGAAAATATTATATAATAGAATTTTATTAATATATATTCATGATAACATATCTTGACAATATTTTTAACTTATAGTCTAAAAATGAAAGAGTTTGACTTAAAAAACTGTATTGGGTTTCTGGTATATAATACAGTAAACCAATTTTCTATGCTTAGCTTTTGTCCAAGTTATATTTTGTTATGCTGAATTTCTACAGAATAATGTGGTAGCATAGATTACTAAAGAAAAAATACTTTATATTAAAAATATGAAGAAACTGCCCTGTCTAAAAATGACTACAGTAAGGGATTTTATTTAGTCTATATAAGGAAATAGAATAAAATAACATTTTGAATGTTGTATGTATGCATGTATGTATTTATATATATTTAACCAAGAAATTTTCAGGATAAGTTTCAACTATTATTTTCAACTAAATAACCAGAATGCATTCCAAAAGCTGAGGATGAAAAACAGGTTACTGTCCAAACTTCTTCCTCATCTTTCTACATTTAAGAACCAGACATTTTTTTTTTTTTTTTTGCAACATGAAGTAGAGTGGGATGCCTGGGTGGCTCAGTGGTTGAGCATCTACTTTTGGTTCAGGGTGTAATCCCAGGTCCCACATTGGGTTCCCTGCATGGAGCCTCCTTCTCCCTCTGCCTATGTCTCTGCCTCTTTCTCTGTGTCTCTCATGAACTGATGAAATCTTGAAAAAAAAAAAAAAAAGAAGAAGGAAAGTAAGGGGAAATAAAAGTGAAAATTGTAACTCTCTGATAAAAATGTAACTTTTACTGGATGTTAGATATAACACTAGGCACTTAATATGTTTTGCTCTATACAACAATTCTAGGTATTGACATATATTCCCATTTTAAAAAATAGAAAATTGTCTAAAAGATTTAATTCATAGCTTAAGGATCTAGTTGTAATAAAAAACAGAGGCAAGATCTGAATCCAAACTTGTATTGACATGAAATCCATGGTCTTTTCAAAAACTAAGTTGCTTCAATCTAACCTTGTCATAATCTCATAGAGTGAGAAAAACAAGTGCTATCATCATTAAGATGTGTGTATGCATATGAGAAAGCAAAAAAAGAGAGAATGGTTTAACAATTATAAATACATTAAAATACATATAAAAATCTAAACACATTATGCACACAGACACACAGACGCACACACAAATATTTAAAAAACACATGTAACCAAGAAGGTTACACAACAAACTTAGGACCTCAGAATAAATTTTTTTCCTCTAACACAGTCCTATAAGAATTAGAATAATAGATTATTCTACGAATTCTATATTCTTTCATGTATTATTCAATCTGGTTAGATAAGAACCAAGTGTACATTTTAAACAAAAACTGTCTGATTTTAGTAAACACGTTAAGAGTATGTACACTATTTTTTACAATATTTTTTAAAGAAACATGAAATATTCATTTGACAAAAAGTTTCCCAAATCAAAGATTTAGCTATATGATATTAGCCAATATCCAATAGCAAAGTATGTAAAATATTAGGGCCCAAAGTAGGTACTATAAATACCAATTCTGTACTCCTTTCCCTCAAGTGATTACCTTCACAGATCCAAAAATATCTTCTATTTATTTCCTTTGTTTCTTTCTGTACCCTGATGATACATTAGCCATGCTTTTCAAGGAGCACAGTATAAAACCTGTACCAATTCACAATTTCTATTTAGCATTTAGAAACCTACATAATGATACATGTAGAACTTTTTCTCAGAGTCTTAGACTGGACATACTCGTACTCATAAAAATTATATAACTCTTTCAGCATCTTTAAAAGATAAAGTGCTGTGTATACAACAAAGTACATAAATTTATGAGGCTCCTGAGAATATGTCTAATTTGTAGTCTAAAATAGTAAAGATTTTCACTGGAAAACTGTACTAGGTTTCTGGTAGTTAACACAGTAAGCTCATTTTCTATGCCTACTTTTTGTCCAAGGCATATTTTTGTATTGTGTTGAATTTCTACAAAGTAACATAAATAGCACTGGTAGGTAAAGGGAAAAAAATTTTATCAAAAACATTAAGAAACTGACCCCGTGTAAAAGGCTATGTTAAGGGACTTTACTTAGTCTAATAAATAAAATAAAATTTTAAAATGACTTTTAAAAAATATTTTTAGGGCTTAGCGGTTGGGCATCTGCCTTCGGCTCAGGGCATGACCCTGGAGTGCCGGGATCGAGTCCCACATCAGGCTCCCTGCATGGAGCCTGCTTGTGTCTCTGCCTCTCTGTGTCTCTCATGAATAAATTTTAAAAATATTTTTTAAAACTTAGCACATGGGTAATTAGATACCTTTTAAAAAATTCTATGTAATAATAGTTGTAAGGAAACATTTTCAGGTTTTTTTTTTTATTGAGGTATAATTCACATTACCTATAATTCACCATTCCTTTTAGTGTGATAAACACATAACATAAAATTTACCATTCTAACCATTTTTCATTTTTTTCCTTTTTTTGTATATTTTTTTTATTGGAGTTCGATTTCCCAACATATAGCATAACACCCAGTGCTCATCCCATCAAGTACCATTTTTTCATTATTAACTATATTCCCATTGTTCTGTAAACCAATCTCCCAGACTTTCATCCTGCAAAACCAAAATGCTATATCCATTAAACAATTCCCCTTTAGTCTTTCCCTCCCCTCAGCACTTGGTAACCATTATTCTTTTTTCTGGTTCTATGAATTTGATTACTTTAGGTACCTCATATGTGGAATCACGTAGTACATGTCTCTTGTGACCAGCTTATTTCACGTAGCATCAAGTCCTCAAGGCTCATTCCCAGTGAGGTACTGTCAGGACTATCTTCCTTTTTAAGACTCAGTAAAATTCTGGGATGCGTGGGTGGCTCAGTGGTTGAGCGTCTCCCTTTGGCTCAGGGTGTGATCCTGGGATCCGGGATCCAGTCCCGCATTGGGCTCCTTGTGAGGAGCCTGCTTCTCCCTCTGCCTATGTCTCTGCTTCTCTCTCTCTCTCTCTCTCTCTCTCTCTCTCTCTCTCTGTGTCTCATGAATAGATAAACAAAATCTTTTAAAAAATGATTCAGCAAAATTCTATTGTATGTATAAACCACATTTTATCAATTCATCTGTTTATGTACATTTGAGTTGTTTTCACCCCTTGAGTTATGAATAATGCTACAATGAACATGGGTGGGCAAATATCTCTTTGAGACCCCACTTTCAGTTGTTTGAGGTATATACCCCGAAGTGGGATTACTGGCTCATTACTATAGTTGTATTTTTAATTTTGTGGAACCTCCATACTGTTTTCCACAGTGGTTGTACCATTTTACAATTCCAGAAAGAGTGCACAATGGCTCAAATTTCTCCTTGCCAACTTCCTTGTACATTTTGTTGTTTGTTGTTCTTATTTAAATGTTACATTTAAAAAATTTTAATTGTAGTTTATATAATATTAGTTTCAAGTATACAACAAAATGATATGAAATTATATTTACTGGAAAATGCTTACCACTAAGTATAGTTACCAACTGTCACCAAAGTTATAATCTCACTGACTATATTCTCTATGCTGCACTTGTTATCTCCATGATTTATTTATTTTATAACTAGAAGTTTGTACCTCTTAATTCCCCCTTCACCTATTTTACCCATTCTCCTATCCAGATCCTCCCCACTGGAACCATCAGTTTATTCTCTGTTGAATCTGTTTCTATTTTATTTGGTTTGGTTTGTTTTTTAGATTCCACATACAAATGAGATTATATAGTATTTGTCTTTCTCTTTATGACTTATTTCACTTAACATTGGACTTTCTAGGTCTATCCATGTTGTCACAAATCACAGGACTTCATTCTTTTTTATGGCTATGTAATATTCCATTGTGAATATATATATCTTCTTTACACATCCATCTACCAATGGACATTTAGGTTGTTTCCATATCTTGGCTATTGTAAATAATGCTGATATAAACACTGGGGAGCATATATCTTTTCAAATTAGTGTTTTTGTTTTCTTTGAGTCAATACTCAGAAGTGAAATTACTGGATCATATGGTATTTCTGGTTTTAATTTTAATTCTATGCTGTTTTCCATAGTGGTTGCCCCAATTTATGCTCCCACCAATAGTGCACAAGGGCTCCATTTTCTCTACATCCTTGCCAATACTTGTTACTTATTGTCTTTTAGAAGCTAACCATTATAAGTGTGAGGTAATATATTATTGTGTCTCTGGTTTGTTTCCCTGATGATTAATGATGTTGAACATCTTTTCACATGTCTATTTGTCATTCATATGTCTTCTTTGGAAGGATATCCAAAGCCTTCTACAAATCAAATGCAATCCTACCAATACCATTCTGTGGCAGAAGTGGAACAAATAATCCCAAAATTTGTATTCAACCCCAAAAGATCCTAATCCCAAATAACCAAAGCAATCTTGAGAAACAAGAACAACGCTGGAAGTATCACACTCCCAGATTTCAAACTAAATCACAAGGCTACAGTAATCAAAACAGGATGGTACTGGCACAAAAACAGACACATAAATCAATGAAACAGATGAGGAAGTCCAAAAATGAACATATTTTTATTAGCCCAATTAATCTAGGACAGAGGAGGCAAGAGTATACTAGGAAAAGACAATATATTCATTAAGTAGTGCTGGAAAAAAAAGACAGCTACATGAGAAAGAAAGAAACTAGGCCATTTTTCTTAAACCATGCACAAAAATAAACTCAAAATGGATCAAAGACCTTATATTTAGATCCTTATATTTAGACCATAAAATTCCTTTTAAAAAAAACATGCAGTACTCTTGGATGCCTTAGCAACATTTGAGGGGGAGGGGAATCTGTTTCTCAAGCAAGGGCAACAAAAGCAAAACTGAACAATTGCAACTACATCAAACTGAAAAGTTTTTGCACAGCAAAAGAAACCATTAACAAAACAGGCAACAAAAAAGGCAACCTTCTAAATGGAAAAAGATTTGTAAATGATGTATCTGACTAAGGGTTAATATTCAAAATACATAAAGAACTCCTACAACTCAACACTAAAACAACAATCTGATTAAAAAATGAGCAGAGGACCTGAATAGTCTGTTTTTTTTTTTTTTTTATAGTAGCCATCCTAGTGGGTGTGAGTGCACACTTATTTTTAATGTAGATAGTGGATACCGTACTACCGGAAATTTTATTAAAAAAATAAAAATAAACACTTTCTGGAATGGAAAAAGGCAACTGCTTTAAAATGGATGAAAGTCATTCTTCCTTAGATTCATAGGGATAGATTATTGGCTATGAAATCTATCTTTGTTGAGTTAAGGAAAGCTGTATCACTTCTATCTGATTTCAATTATTCTGATAGAGTACTATAATGGCAGCACTGGAGAAAGAGGGAAAGGTCTTCAGGGCATATAAGAATGCATCACCAAAAGACACTGTTGCCTGATACAGTATCAAAAATTTTCAGCCTGGTATTTCTGGCAACTCCAATGCAAAGCTCTGCCCTCCTGGCAGGGCCTGTGCTGAATTTGGTTAGAATTAATACAGGAGCACTTCACATCTTAAATCCAACTGCTTCTGGTAATAAATTAATACTATTTTTATTGAAAAATAATTTTTATGCCTTATGAGACGTGATATTCTAATTTTGATGGGTTTCTCAGTTTATCCCAAGAGTAAGTGATTTCCTTCTTATACATAGTTTCAAACAAATTGAAACTTTAACTACTAAGGAACTCCTGGACATCAACTGGCTCATACTTCTGGAGGATAATTTGACAATATGTATCTAAAGCCTTACAAGATACATAATCATTTTGTGATACATTATTATCTTAATGAAATTGTGCAACAAATTAACAAAAATGGAGATTCAAAGATTCAAGGATGCTCAAGAGTAGGGACTGGTTAAAAAATGCATCTGAAGCAGCCATTAAACATAGTTCTATAGCTTTAGGTTTTATTAACACTATTTTATGCTTTTTATATACTTTTATGCAAGTTCTGTAACATATATTTTATGTACTTTTAATATAGTGTGTTATTAATATCAAAAAGCATTCATAATATATCAAGTGGTAAAATCAAGGTAGAAAGCCATAATTGTAAGTACAAGGCAGAAAAAAACCATGTGTGTATGAGTGTGTATTACACCATCACTGATATATGTTAAATAAAACTCATTACATGTTAAACTGAATACATACCTGCAGAATTACAATTCTCTTCTGCAATTACAGAAGAGAATCACGAAATACACAAATTTACTAATTTTTCTGGATTGAGGTTGAGGTGAATTTCATCTTCTTGTTTATTATCTCTACTTTTCAATTTTCTATAAAAATTTACATACTTGTGTCATATAAAATAATAAAAGGAGTGGATAGATGGCCAGAATGCATGCAAGCCATTTCTCAGGTTGTGGATCCACACTGCTTAGCCTTGGTCTCTGAGATTCAGGGCTGACCAACACTACTGAAGATGGCAACCTCCCACCGCCAGAGGGAGCAACAAGCTGAGAGGCTGACATCTGTGCAGGATGGTCCGGATGCTCAGAGAGTTTAGCACCTTAACAGAGCCTTTTTCACTTTTGTTCCAGGAACTCTGTTGACTAGAGAATTTAATAGTGAAGGAGAAAAAAATGTTGCCTTCTATTTAGAATGCCCTGCTTTCACTCTGCCAAGAGCGGAAAGGTAAAACAGACTTAATTGTGGTCAAGAATTTATTTTAAAAACAATTATTTGCTAGTTCTCAATCCCACAATAATGCTGAAGAATCTTAAAAGCAGTCCATCGTCCTACAAAAGAGTTATAGACAGAGATCCCTCGTATGGTATAGCTCTCACCAACCTAGGAAAGCTCTAGTTTGATCTGTGCCATGAAAAAGATGACACTGATTATCATCTACCTACCCAGAAGAATGATTAATTTAAGATAAATAGATGCTGACTTCAGACATCCTGACTGCATTTCCCAGATACTATTGCAGCAACACTCACTCAGTTCAGATGGTATGAAGTATTCGGAGGGATCACGCTTTTCTACTCATGTAACACAAAGCATTCAGGATGTAATCTAGGTCTCTGTGTGGTAGAGTTGACTTTTATTCCACCATCACCTTGCCAACAGAAATCTCTTCTTCCTTAACTTTACTTTTCATAACATAAACTTTTTGTTTTTCTCATTGCCTACCTTAATATTTCATTAAATAAAAATGGCTTAACTGTAAAATATAATAGTGAAATTTGTATAATAGTGAAATTATTATGAAATTAAGTAAACAGAAACTAGCAATCACAACCTGATAATTTTTTTAAATATTGCAGAGCCTAACTATGCTTTAGCTTTCCCTGGAAAGATTTTTATTTTTTCTACAAATTAGCTTTTCAAAAGTGCAGATTATAAGTGTAAAGCTGTCTTTAGTTAAAAAAAAAAACTACAGATTTTTAATTTCTTAATTCACAAAGAAAACAGTGAGTTGAGGGCAAAGAGGATGTGCACCAAGCCAGAGATCTGCACTTGGATTCCAATAACATTATGACCAAGAATTTCTCTCCTTTTATGAGGCATAGGGTTTGGAGGATAACCTTATGAAACATGTAAGACTAGCCTGGCTCTCAAATACACCACTAGAAGCAAATTTCTAACAACCAAAAATGAGTTATTGAACCCAAGTCACACCATTGGCGTCCACCTCTGGAAATTCATTAAACATTACTTCCCACAACCCTGTGAGCCTGGGCCAAAATAGGTCTTTAATCAAGAGCTAAAGCTTAAAGGTATGCTTTCTTTTTACTGCTGCACTGTCTTATTAAAAAGTTACACACACACAAATGAAATAGATCTTGAATATGAATAGCCAAGTACAATATTTTGTGAAATAGATTACAGATTTTACCTATTAGCAGTGGCTAGGCCAGGCTATTTCTCTACCTTGTAAAAAGATTCCCTAAAATTTCCAGATCTGATAGTTATCTTACATTTTCTGCTCTTTATGATAAAAACAAAATTATCCTTTCTATCAAACTATAACCAAAAAAGTGTGGCCTCTCTCAAAGTCAAACTGTTCTTAATAAAAAATTATAATCACAAACAAATATAATTATAGCAAGTACAATCAATACTCAAGTGGTTTGGATAAAAAGTTGATAATTCTAAGAAGAGGGTGATCCAAACTACCTTAATTTTTTAACTTAAAGCTTATTATTTGAGTCTGAGAATTTTGCCTTTATAGTTATGCTTTTATTAATTCTGTATTAATAGTTGAATTTTTCTGAGTATATCACAACTAAACAGTAGAAGTGGGTTAGCCCGTTGAAAAGTGAAAAGTTTTACATTAATATAAAATATTCAAATAGAAATCATAATTATTTCTACTAACTAGATCATTTAGTTAGAAGACCTTCTTACTTCAGCTATAATTGCATCAAATGTGATACATAGAACCTTTTGAGGCTGGAAGAGAGACAAAATGATCATTTATCCATATTTCAATCAGCACACAAAGTCCCAGAGTCCAAGATAGCTTTCCCCGGGAACTCTCCTAGAATAGGTATTCATATCAGAAAGGTTTTTCCATGAGGTCGATGGTGGTAGATATGTAGCTGAGAGGTGCCTGTCAGAGAGACAAGAAACTAGGGTGACAGATGAGGCATGGACCAGAAAGGCATTCATGCATCTCTAGCAGATGCCAGCACTGGAGACTGATGATGGAGGACCAGATGCCAACATTTCCCCACTGCGATGCTACTGCAGATCCTAGAAATCTGTCCTCCCAACTGATATCACTCTCATATATGTTTATTCTAATTCACTTCACAAAAACGTGACTGTACGTTATGATTACATATAGTCAAACAATGGTACTTAGAATCACACGAGGCTGTGAAATGTCCACAACTACTCATATTAGTGGGTGTGGATTCTAAAGAAATACGGAATTTCCCTGAATAAGAAAGGGCAAGAGGGCTTTAAACTTAGTGTAGGCTGGAAAGGTTGCAGAATAATAAAGGCTTGTATAAATAAAGGAAAATTCTGTTTAGATACCTAGGACATAGCGACTCTTTTAAAATATTTCACTATATTGTTCTTACCTATTGCTGTTCTGGATACATGAAATAAAAATGACAGTTATTTAGGCTCGGATTGACATTGCTCTTAATTTAAAAAGAAATACGTTCTAAAGTTTTAAATTATAACCTAAATCTTCATTACCTATAGAATGGAATAATATTTTAGTTGGCATTTCTGAGTCTAAAATTTGGCCTTCCTAAACATCCTGAATATAGTTATTAAAACCTTTCAGGAGCACCTGGGTGGTTCAGTGGTTAAGTGTCTACCTTTGGCTCAGGTCATGATCCCAGGGTCCTGGGATCGAATCCCACATCACCCCACAGGCAGCCTGCTTTTCTCTCTGCCTATGTCTTTGCCTCTCTCTGTGTGTTTCTCATGAATAAATAAATAAAATATTTTTAAAAAATAAAATAAAACCATTCAATGCAGCATCTGTCATATTACTTCCCTTGTAAAAACATCTTATGGCTCTCTACTGAGCATCACAAAATACAGACTCCTGTTACTGTTTTTTGAATAGTTCTCACACCACTTTACTTATTGAAACATCTATCACACTTCCTAAAAAGTAATTTCATAAGAAATATCATCTCACTGTTTCAGTATTTTATGTACATCTGTTTTTGTCAACGGTGATATAAGGTAAGTAACTTGATGGCAGTAATATCAATTGACCTCTTTGTGTCACATTTCCTTAACTGAAAAAGGAATGTTATGTCGGTAGAGCCAAGCTGCCTTCCAACCCTAAGCTTCTTTTAGTTCAATTTTCTCCATTCTGCACAGCGCATTGATCAAGATTAAACCAAAAGCAAGCACTAAAATAGAAACTGGCTTATTGATGATGTGTTTTAGCATAACAGATTATGTGAACCAAAGTGGATGCTTGCACTGGCATAAGAAGTTACTACTCCAACCATAATTACTTCTGTATGTGTAAGGCAATTTTGCTATTATAACTCAAAAATTGTTTAAATCATGAAGAAACTAAATTAAGGTTTAGTTGTGTTTGTATCACATGACATAATGTGCATCAGTTGTTAGTAATTCCTATGTCTTTAGAGCTCTTGTGTTCACTATAGCACCACAAAATACATTTGATAAAAGAGGAAAAATAAACATGATCCAGAGTTCAATGCTATTTGTTGTCTCCAAAATCTCTGTTTAAAATGGACGATCTGTTTAGAACTGATGATTCAAAGCTTACAATATAGCATTCCATTTTCAGACTCCACCTTCCTGGCCGGACACAATGGTAGTTTAGAAACAACAACAACAACAAAACAACAACACAGTAAGCTAGTTTTTAATAGAGAAAAACCTAGGATCACTATAGGATAATTGCCCTATAATTTTCTTCCTCTATAATTTACTATCAGAATGCTTTCATTCTTACTGCCAAATGTTTTGGAGGAGCGGTCTACTCCTTGACCACTTATTCTATATTGACTCAACTCAACAATTGCACCCTGGGTTCCCTCAATCATTTTACTGAATCTTTTTTTTTTTTTTAAGTCTCCAGGAAACTCATCATTGCCAATAGTAGAAGGTCACCTCAGTTCTTAAGGTTTTTTTTTTTTACCTCTCTTTAGAATTTTACCACTATCACCCGCTTTTAAAACTCTTATCTACCTACTTTCATGGCCCTGTGTTTCCTTAGTTCTCCATCTGTCTCTGATGTTCTTTTGCCTCTTTCATTGGTTCTCATTTGCCCACTTCTTTTTAAGATTGATTGATTGATTGATTGATTGATTGATTGATTTGAGAAAAAGAGAGTGAATATAAGAGACAGTATGAGCAAGGAGGGGGTATAGAGGGAGAAACAGACGCCCCACAGAGCAGGGAGCCCGTCGTGTTCCCACTTCCTAAAATCAAGTGTTCCACATGGTATTCTCTCCACCTTCTCGTTTCCTGTCATTATCTCACAAGCACATTGGTTTGCGTGGTTTCAACTTTTTCCTCAGTGCAGATGACGATCAAATTTGCATCATGATCCTGATGTTTCGAGATCTCCAGATTCCTAAATGCTTTTATACTTGGATGTTCCTATGGCAAGTCCACTTCAACATAACAGTTACAAACTGTTCTTCCCAACTCTAGGCTTTCTCTTTTATCCTCCATCTGTATTTTAAAAATCTAAATCCTTCCAGCTACTGACATTCAAATCCACGAGTCATCTCTAAATCTTTCCACAGCTCACTTCACACATCCAGTTGACCAAATCATATTTACCTTGGTCAAGACTTGCATATATTCCTCAATCTTAGCAACTGCCAAAATCTTCAAAGATCCACCTTTTTCTCAGTGATAGGTTTTAGGCTAGTCATACAAAGATGATCTCACTTCATGAAAGGTTTTTCTGAACTAAAGCTCCTGGACTGTGTCTTTATAACAGCTCCACCTTTCATCTTAATGTCTTCCTATTTTTACTCTCAATTGGCAAGCCCAAACATCCCTGAGTGTCGAGCCTCCTTGCTCACATTGGTCTGGCATCTGCCCTTTCATAAGCTCTACCCCTCAGCAGGCTCTCTAACTACACTAGCCCAGACCACAAATAGAGCAACATATGTATTACCTTTTCCCAAACCAGTATCACAGCCTGTTGGGTTTTTTAATGTTATTTTTTTCTGAATAGAACAGTAACAGAGACATGCTTAGAAAATTTTTAAAATGCAAAACAAATATCACCACCAAATTGCACCAATTTTAGGGGTCCTTTTGAGAGAGAGAAAGAGAGAATGTGGGCAGAAGGTGTGGGGGGGCAGCAAGGTGGAGCAGATGGAGAGAGAATCTTAGGCAGGCTGCATACCCAGCACAGAGCCTGATGCGGGGACTGTTCTCAGTATCTCGAGATCATGACCGGGGCCTAAATCAAAAGTAGGATGCTTAACCGACTGAGCCACCCAACCACCCCCAGCTCCCAGCTGCATAATTCTTTTTTTTTTTTTTTTTAATTTTTTTTTTAATTTTATTTATTTATGATAGTCATACAGAGAGAAAGAGAGAGAGGCAGAGACACAGGCAGAGGGAGAAGCAGGCTCCATGCGCCGGGAGCCTGATGTGGGATTCGATCCCGGGTCTCCAGGATCGCGCCCTGGGCCAAAGGCAGGCGCCAAACCGCTGCGCCACCCAGGGATCCCCCCAGCTGCATAATTCTTAAAAGTGTTCTGGTTACCTCCAGGATTTCTTGTCCCTAACTTCTCTACCCATCATGGACAACTTTATAAAACACAGTTATGATTACAGGCGCTCAAAAAATCCCCGGGAATCTCTATCATCCACAGAGTAATACTTATACCTCTGTGCAGATATCCAAGTCCTCCACAAACTAGCTGCAACTTCCATTTTCTCTTTCTCCCATGTCTTTCCCCTGCTCACCTTCCAGCCTGGGCTAGCAGTTCTACTCTGGGTTACACTTAGGTATCACCTGGAAAGGCTTTCACAAACACATACGCTAGAGTTGCTTTCCACACTAATTAAATAAGAACCAGGAGCTGGCTTCTTTTTTAATTCTCCACCAGATGATTCTAATAGATAGCCAGCATTTAAATCACCACCTGCCAGCCCATTCTTCCTTAAAGTGAAATAGGTGCAGGCACTGAGAGAGCACTTGTCAAAAATGCAAATTTTTGGACCACATTTTAAGTGGTCTCAGACTTTTGGAGGCTAGAGACCAGGAATCTCCAGTTTAACAAACCTGCAGATTCTATAGTTTGAGAACTACACTCTACTTAAATAAGACCACTGCCGTTTCCTCAAGTGCCACATTTCCCAGCTCTGCAATATGTGCCTTCTGCTCTTCATGCTTCTCGTTTACAGAGTCTGTTCTGTATCTTCCCTCGCCCCCATCCCCTCCCTGTCCTATCCCAAATCATATCTTTTCTTTTGCCCAATTTAAATGCTAGTTCTTTCAGTCAGGTTTCATTGTTCCAACACTTTTTTCCCCATGTTCATTGTTTATGCTCTTATTGTATTTCTTCTCTCCAGCTCTGTACTAAACATAATTGTGTAGACTTTCAGATCTACTAATAGAATTGACTTTTTCATGTGCAGATACAATATCTGATTTACAAGATTATCTTCAGAGTGTCTGGCACATTTTTCTACAAATACTAGACATATGTTAAATGCTTGAATTGAATAGCAAAGTATTTTTAGCCCATGCTCTCCTTGATAAATAGTTACCATACATTGCTCCACAGTGGTTTTGATAAGGAGAAGCCTTGCTGAAGAGGGTGATCTACTTTTTTTTTTAATAAATCTTCAAATATCTAGTGATTTGATACTAAACTTTTTTTTTCTCTGCTAAATCAAGTATATATTGTCTACCTAATAGTTTAAGCATGTGATCCTAGTAAAAGGCTCCTCCACACAAGTTGTCAGCCATTTACTTGTACAAATGATTTAGATATACCAAACCAGACAGAAAGTTAGTGGAAATGATTTAGAGTTTCCTGTTTTTCCAGTATATGAACACCAGCGAAAGGTTAAAGTAAGATCTGGTATTCCAAGTAGAAAACAAGTCATTCAGTTGCACATCCTTGCAATCTAAAGAAATGAATTCAAGAAACATTCACAAAGCCACTTCCCAGCTCTGTTCCCCTGAAGACCATGCCCGAATAAAAGCTCTTTCATTAAGCTTTCCAAAAAACTAGACACCCTTTCTATCTTGCTTCTAAAGCACTGACCATCATTCACATTGTATTTATGATGTTTTCCCCTGCCCTGTAGTCATTCATGGATATCTCAACACCCGTTACTAGACTTTCAACTCCCCAAATTAGGGACCAGGTGTCTTCCATGTCTGTGTTTCTTACAATGCACATGATACGACCTGGCTCACCAAAGGTGTACATAAATCTGAGATGAATGAGAGAATAAAGACAGTAAATCAATTTTGAATTACAAGTATGAGGTAAGAGTTTTCAATTTCCTTTATCCAAACCACAAGGTATCCTCCATTTCCAGAAAAATTGTTCTGTCATAAAGAAGCAGAGAATGCCATGTGGGCATGGACACAAAGGGAATACTTTATCTGCTCTTTACCCTAGGTAGACAGAGTGATAAGGTTGCTGAGAGCATGTCTGAACCATGCGTAAAGCACTTAAATAACCCATGCTTTAGTTTCCTCTTCTACTGATTGTGGGCAAAATTTTTGTCGACCTTATAGGACTGTTGTGAAGATTAAATTAATTAATATGTGTAAAAGCATCTAGCATAGGGCGTATGGTAAATAACCAATTAATGGTATTTAATCTTTTTAATCCTTTCTTTCTGCTTTAAAAAGATAGCACAGGGAGTTTGTTATTCAGAAACATTTGGTTCCAGAAAATAAAACAGAGCATAAAGTATATAGTAAATAGCAAGATGGGTGCTTGACACGAGTTCCAAATACATGCTGCATACTTATATGAGATGTTGGACAACAAGAGCGTCAGATAGGTAGAAAATCTGAAAGAAGACTCCTCAACATTGTAGGTTCCCACTCAGGTTCTGTCACTTGTCCGTTGTTTGAACTCGGTTATCTAATAGATCACACTGGGAGAACAAACACCTATGTCTTTCTTTTTTTATTTTAAAAATATTTTTATTTATTTATTCATGAAACACACACACAGAGGCAAAGACACAGGCAGAAGGAGAAGCAGGCCTCCTGCAAGGAGCCTGATATGGGACTCGAACCCGGATCCCAGGATCACACCCTGAGCTGAAGGCAGACAATTAACCCCTGAGCCACCCAGGCATCCCCACCTATCTCTTTCTATTCCGTGGGATGAATAGAGGAGTTCTG
The DNA here is from genome assembly GCF_018345385.1 of Vulpes lagopus. Classification (NCBI taxonomy): domain Eukaryota; kingdom Metazoa; phylum Chordata; class Mammalia; order Carnivora; family Canidae; genus Vulpes; species Vulpes lagopus. Next base: position 14,489,117 of record NC_054836.1, on the reverse strand, counting down.
TTTAAGTTGCCACCTGAAGATAAATAACTGTCCCTTAATCAATGGAACACAGGACTGTGGCATCTGAAAATTCAAATGTTGAGTATCCATCAAAAGGAGCTTGTACAATTATCATTACATGTATAGCCAAACACACATACACACACACACACACACACACACACACACACAGTCCAAACTGTGTGTTTCTATTCCTATCTGCCCAAAACTTTACACTTGAATGAAGAGTATGGTGGATGAAAGGCAAGAAAACAAGATAAGTTGCCTTTAAATGTGACATGACCATGAAACAAAATCATAAAAGCAACAACTAAACATGTATTGAGAGATAGAAAGATACATGGGGAAGATATAGGTCAAACTATTATCTATGATGGTAAAAACTACTGATTCGAAATGTATTCAGTTGAACTGCATGAAACTAAGAAATATACAGAATTGTTGAATCATATCACACACCTGAAACTAATATAACAGTGTAAATTGCACTGGAATAAAAAATTAAAACACGAAATAGTTGTCAATATCTGTTTTTAACTTATAGAAATGACAATTTCATATGTTCCAAGGCAATACTAATTAACATATCAACACTCTTTTGAAGAAAGAAGAGCTCAGTGATATTTTGCAAGGTTTACATGGGGAATTATAATGATGAAAGATTGTCATTTTTCTATTAGGTTTATATTGGAGGAACCAAGGTATATGAAAGAGAAGGGAAATAAAGAATGTACATGCAGAGATAAATCACAACTGAGCTCCCTTTTATAGGGGCAAAAAGATAGAAAAATTGTACTATAAGTAAGAACAGTGTCAGGAAGAAGAAACTCATATCTATATATAAAAGGCTAAATTTAAATTTGTGCATTCAAAAAGGGTTTCTGGGAAGCAATGCCCTATAAGTCTCCCACTGACTTTGAGCAAAGTCAATATTAGGTTACCAAACCCTATAGCTGCATGTCCCCATCTTCTCTGTTATAACCCATCATTGTGCAATGGAACTAAGTGCCAGGAACTGCTATGGACCTGGGAAGGGGAGAAGTGCCCTCTCCTAGCATTCTATGGAGGGGAGGTAAACAGGAAGGACTTCATAAAATAAGTCGTTCCTGAACTTTACAAAGCAGATGTGTCATAGGTCTTCAAGTTTCATGCTCTCAGCTGGACAAGTGAGGTGCAAAAACACTGAGGACAGGAGATTCTGATTATAATCCAAATAAAGAGCAATAACTGTAAAGAAATCAAGAATCCTCAATACATTTCAAAGTAAAAAGACCTAGTGACAGAATAGAGTTGAGAGATAACATATAGGAAAAGATAGGACCAAGGATGTTGGTGTAGGAGATAAGTGAAAAATGTGTAACTGCGACACAAATGAGGTGCTTGTAAGGGAAATATACAGAAAATCATAGTTAAAATGCTGGCATTTTAAATTGAAAAGGTAGAGGTACATCCAAGAAAAAGTTATAAATAGGATTACAATTTAGGAGTCCTCTGTGCAGAAAAATACTGGGATGGAAAGTTAGTCTTTTCTTCTTTGTCAACATAAACTAACAGTATCTGCTTTGAGCCTTAGACTGAGAGAGTCCAAGTCCATGGCTGGCCTTGGCAGGGAAGCCTCCATGATTAATCAGCAAGGTCAGTCATTAAATTTGGAGGTGAGAGTGACATCAAGCACCAGCCACCTGCCCTCACAAAAGATGGTGCTAAACTACTTGGGCACAGAGGGAGAATAAGAGATCTGTACGATGAGCACAGAGCCTCAGCTTTACCCAGAGCTAAGTGTAAGAGGAAAAGGAACAAGGCCATAAATAGAGATTTGGGAAGAAATTCAGGCAGGTCCAGAGTCACAGAAACCAACGGAGGAAAGAAGGCGGTTGTGGTCAATAGAATCACATTCTGCAAAGCAAGAAGAATGAGACTGAGAACAAGCCCTAGACTAAGCAGTGACAAGTTCCTGTATGCTTTGGGATAGACTATCATTCCAGAGAGTGATGAAGTGTACCCCATGAGAAATTACTCAGTTTTTATGTGCCACACAATTAAGGAATTATTAAGTCATATCTCAGCCTCCACTTTTTGGGATAACTCATTACTGTATATCATTAAAACCAGATCATAAGTTTGAATAACACAAATCTTGGTCGGGGAGTGCTGTAAGGTTTACTTTTTAAAGATTGAATAAGGGTGTTTTCTAATCTTGTTCTAAAATTATGGTTACAGCTCACATGAATGCCACTTTAAGGTATGGTATTATTAATTTTTATTATAAAAACTAACTTAAATTTACATTAAATTAAGAAAAACAGAAGAATTTTAAAACAATTCATCTATTTATTTGAGAGAGAGAGAGAGAGAGTACAAAGAGGGAGAAGGAGAAGCAGACTGCCCACTAAGCAAGCAGGGAGCTTGATCCCAGGAACCCGGGAACACAACCGTTTGAACTGAATGCAGACGCCCAACCAACTGAGCCCTCCAGGTGCCCCATAGAAGAATTTTCTTAAAACAGAGTCACCATTATACAGAATCTGACATGTGCTCTTAAAGTATTTAATTAATGCATCAATACTCCTCTATCCTAGGTGGACTAAAGAGGCTGCTGAAAGGACATTTGAATTGTGTGTAAGGTATGTAACTACTCCATGCTTTAGTCTCCTCTTCCATAAACTGTGGACAAAAAGAAAAAAGAAAAGAGTATGATGTTCAGGTCAACCATCTGTCTGACTTACAAAGGCCCCAGGCTACAAATAAGCCATTCCACGAAAGAAGCCCTCATTTCTCTACTGTGATGTTGAGGTATCTGTTGAGTGATACCCTCATTAAATTAAGAAATGGCACTTGCCCTTGTGTGCTGCCCTTTAACACCACTGACATCCTGATTCACGAGGGCACCATGGAAACAAGAATAGAACACACAGGACAGCTGGCAGCACCCAGGACTGGCAGTTGGAACAGCAACAGCACTGGCAGTTGGAAAAGTGATGGAGGATAAGTGGAACCTCAAGGACAGGTAAAAGCAAGAAAAACTTGAAGAAGAGAAATGTTAAGGTGACCTGGAGGAAACAAAAAGAAATTTGTAAGAAGAGTAAGTTAAAAGTAACAGAATTTATTATCAGATACCCACAACAACAACAAAAGGAAGGAAAAAGAGCCACTTCTGATGTTTGTTGATAGGAAAAAAAAATCAAAATTAGTTATTCCAAAATTTTAAGTAAGCCAATTAGGACTTGAGAATTCCCCAGATTTTTAAAAATTAGTTGACCAGTTAAAATTTTTAAAAAGGAGGAATTACCATGAAAATACCGCTTTTTAAAAAATTGACAAATCAAGGACAATCTGTACTTAGTTACATATATGAAAAGACATTTTAATGTGATGCCAATGCTACGGTGAGTGACTGTTGGCGGATACATTCCTGTGTGCGTATGTGTATGGGTGCATATGTGTGTGCACACGCATGCACAGGCACACGTGTGATTCAAGAAAGGGAGCTGAGAAAAAATTTACTATAAGTTGAAGGAGAAAATAATAATGCAAACAGAGCAGAGTTAACCTGCTCTATAGTATGTTCTTTCTTCTCCCCACTTGCCAGTGTATTAGAATGTTTTTCTATGATGTGAATGTTATTTTGTTGTAAACTTTTAAACAATCTCTATAATTTGAATCTTGTTTTAGCATGCTCTTATATTTCAAAGATGGTATTGTTGATAACACTGGGAAGGAATTTTGGTAGGCTATTCACTAGAATTTGACAAAATAGTAACTTTTTTTTTTTTTTTTTGGTAAGAAGAAATACAAGAGTTCACCCCTGAAGAGATGTCCTTATAATGTAAACATTGTGATAGACTAAAACTGAAGTCATCTGGAAGAACAAATAGGACCCATCATGGCTTTCCCAGTCCATATCCAAAAGACCAACAAAAGGACTTTTCCAGTGGAATCGCTTCTAATGCCACAAATTCCACGTGGCAATTACTTTCATCTTCAGGAAGAGAAGCAAAGACTACAGCTAAAGAAATTCCTTCTTCATAGGATGTTTCTAGTGGCCACGATAACAGCGAATACAGAAAAAAAAGATATTTCTGACTATTATGAGCAAGTGTTTCAGTCAATTTTAAAACATCACCTAGGAGAAGCAGTGACAGGGTTTTTGCTCGTATATCCTACTTCTATTCTGCATATCCTTGAGACCTCCAGTGGTACCCTTTACCGAATTCTTTTAGATTATCTTAACCATAAACAGAATGAAACAGAATTTTTTATCCAAGGAATGAAAATTATAGTTGTATCCCATAACATCCCAACAAGACTTTTCATGCAATGGCATGTTTCAGTAATGAAAGTTCCAGTCATGTATCTTGATGATGTGACACAGACACAGTCCCTAGAGGAGGTCATCACAGAGTTTCTCACTCAGACTCATAAACTGGCACTCCACCTTCTAAAGACTGTTAAAGTGGGTGCTAAAGGACCAGGGGATAACTTGCACCAAATTGCACCTGAACTGCTCATCCCAGAACAAATAATAAAGTACTTGTGCAAATCTGAACAATTCATGGATCCAGAAACTTTCATAGACATGTATAATAAGCCTATACATGTCACTTTGGATTCTGATGTGATATGGCCTGCTCCCACCTATTTCTAGGATTGAGAGAGATGTGGTCGATGTGGTCCAATCTCTCAAGGAATTGATGCTACTTAAAGAAAAGGAAAGTATTTCTAAAGCTACTTCTCTCTTTCAAAAAGAAAGGACCAAAACACCACAACAGACACGAAGGTAACGTATTAATCTTTCCAGAGTATGTTGAGCTAAATTTGAAAATTAATGTTTATTCTGATATTAAGTTTGAAATATTTTAATAGGTGTAGGGGTTTAGTAAGTTAACAATTGTTCAAATGTTAACATCATTTTGGTGAAATGGCTTAATTTTTTTAAGGAAAAGTATAGATGATAAAGGACATACTCAGATTCAGATTCTCATTCATTCTTTCAACAATGGTCAATGAGCAGCTGCCACCACATGGAATCAAATTTCAGGAAAAAACATTTTGTTTTCAGAATATAAAATTTAGTGGGAAAATATCATCACTGAGTTGCTTGCAACCTGCATTTAGAGTCAAGTAAGTGTAAAAGTAAATATATGCTATGATATATGACATGATATGATCATTATTAGTTAGCAGTATGTAAGGGATAATCTTTATATGATTCCTGAATTCAGAAAACAAACCTAAACTTTGAAATTAGTTCCAAGGTTCATCTATTCTGAACTATAAAATCAAGAATTTTGAGGTTATTATAAAGCTGAACACCACAGTAGCTTTGTGAGACAACAGGAAATTACACTGTCAGAAGGCACTATATTCTTTCATGCAAAATCATTTTTTGAACACTTCATATGACAGACATTTGCCAGATGCTAGAGATATGGCAGGGTACACAGAAAACATAATTCATGCTCACTTATAAAACATTTATAAATGATCCCACATAAGATATACAAATTCTTTTTTTCTTTTTTTTTTAAGATTTTATTTATTTATTATGAGAGACACACAGAGAGAGAGAGAGGCAGAGACACAGAGGGAGAAGCAGGCTCCAAGCAGGGAGCCCAATATGGGACTCGATTCTGGGACTCCAAAATCACGCCCTGAGCCAGAAGGCAGATGCTTAACCACTGAGCCACCCAGGCGTCCCGGTTATGTTTTTTCAATTTACTTCCTATGAAGCAAATAATGATATGCATCTTCTGTATGACCTATTTTAAGTTGCTCTATCCTTTTCTTCACCTAGGATCAATGCTCTTATGCATCATTTAAAATTGAATAGTTTGTTCAAACTATTAAGTGGCATTACTACCTTGATGACTTCAGTGATATCCAAAATTATTGCAATATCTCATGAAACAGATTTAGTAGAAGAAATACTGTGTATCGTTTTACTTTATTATTTGATGTGCAGTCTCTGTAGGGGAAAAAAAGCTCAAATTTGTCATATGCATATAATTTGTCATCACTTGTTTCATGCCAAAATCAGGTTTCAGGAAAGAGTGCTTCTATTTTTAAATGTTGTATTATAGATCTAGATAGAGAATGGCATTTTTCACTCTTAGCTGAATTTGAAGTTCTGTTCATTTAAATTTAGTAACAGAAAGAGTATATTTGAGATAAAACATGAAGTAACTCTTCTGGTCAAGAAAGAGTATGTAGCTTACAAATATTTTATCAATTTGATAAATATTAAACACTTAGTATTCATCAGGATTGTGCTATTTACTCTGAAATGAGAAAAAGGCAAAGGCACCCATCTACTGAGGATAAATGTTCAGCAACAAAATGAGTGGAAGTAAAAGTAAATGCTTTCCAGGCAAAAAGAAAAAAAAAAATGCCTTAGAGAAAAGACTCCTGTATGTAAGGAGAGGTTGGGAAGTGCAATAAAAGTGGAGTTTACAAGTAAAACTCTATATTTATATATATAAAAGTACGACATATTTTCCAAAAATGGCGATGGCAATGTATCACATCCCACGTGCTCTTCTTACACTATGACCTTAACATTCCTGCATGTCACAGTGGCTTCTAAAACCCCTCCCCTCAAAATAAAGGAGACTTTCGCAATTGCCTTAACCAACGGACTACAACAGAAGTAATCTCATGTGACCCCCAAAGCTCGATCCTAAAAACGCTATGTACTTTACCATGATCATCTCAATGCTAGCTCTTGGAACTTTCTAAAAATATGCTGTGAGTAATCCAAGTGGTTTTCCAGAGGACATCCCCAGCCAAGGTCCTGGCCAATAGCCAGTTTCACCCCTAGACATGTGAGTGAGTGAACCTTCAGGTGATTCCAGACTCTAGGCTTCCAGTCAACCCTGGATTTCAAGCCAGCCCAACTGACACTGTGTGGAGTGATAGCGATGGCGTGTTCCCACTGAGCCCTGTCCAAACTGCAGGTCTGTGAACAAGATAAATGACTGTTGTAAAATTTAAACCATTAAAAAATAAATAAATAAATAAAATAAAATAAAATTTAAACCATTACGTTTTGGGTGGGTGATTATAATAGTCTGGAACAATAATATATATGTAGTAGGAATATGTAGTAGGAATAATTTTATATCCATATACGTACATATCATTTCATATCATTTATTTTTCATTCATCTATGTTACTAATGTTTACTAAATATCTACTGGTAAATATTTACTAGGGGGCCAAGCACCGTGCTTGTCACTGGGTATACCAAGCAGCAGTAAAGGTGTATATCTTCCTGATACAGACCTAGCACACTGCCTAGCATAGATCTTTTATTGGTCTATAAGACTTTCTGATATGAAAAGTATTGATTGAAAAGTAATTCAGTCAGCTAAAGAGAAACATTAAAAATCTGAATCATTTTTGGAGGAAGTTATAGAAAATATCTCAATAATATTACTGATTTACTTAGTATACTGTTAATTTACATTTAAGGGATTCTTGAAATGTCAGTTGTGAAAATAACTGGAAAAGAAGCAAAAAGTGACTAAATAAACTATACAGTTATTTATCTACTCTAGTGAGCACACGAGAATGAGTTTATTCAAATGAAAGTTACCCTTCCTAGTAATCACGTTACGGGGGTTTATATTTATTTCAGCTACAACATCAGTGCTAAAAACATTTTATGACTTTTATGACAGATGAATTAAAAAGGTTTATAAATCAAAGAGAATTTAAATATTTTAGCTACATCTATTTTTTTTTGATTCCCAAATAATATATACTCCAATTTGACTGGTGACCTTAATATTCAGCCTCCATTCATAAAAACATTTGTTGAGGTTTTTAAAATATTTCATTCACTCTCAAAGGAAGATCTGCTGTCATAAAATATATTAAAAGAATGTGACACTGTCTCTAAGGGGGAACACAAATATGTTTTCAGTAACCACTGCATTATTGAGGTTCCTATACAGCTCACTAATATCATGTCTTTAAAAGGGAAGGCATGTAGTGTATGTTTGGGTATATTTGTTAAAATGCAGAAATATTAAATTCAGACCTTACGAATGTAATTTAATTTGATCAAGTCAAAAAATGTGACTTATTAAGTCTTAGAAAGACTCCTAAGGTAATTCTCAATCCAATGAGAGTTATAGTTTCCTTAGAATAAAACTTTCCATAGAATTAGAGTACAGAGGGATCCCTGGGTGGTGCAGCGGTTTGGCGCCTGCCTTTGGCCCAGGGCGCGATCCTGGAGACCCGGGATCGAATCCCACGTCGGGCTCCCGGTGCATGGAGCCTGCTTCTCCCTCTGCCTGTGTCTCTGCCTCTCTCTCTCTCTGTGTGACTATCATAAATAAATAAAAATTAAAAAAAAAAAGAATTAGAGTACAGAGTATTTTAATACTGAACATATATCATTCAATGCTCATCCCAATGAACATAGTTATACAACATATACATATGCAGTGAACATGTAACATTTAAATTGGTGTGGCCAGTGCCATTCTAATTCTTTTATTTTGATATGGACATCTTCACAGTAGATTGACATGCTCTTACGTTTGTTTCAGAGTAACCAAGGGTTTTCAGGAAGGTTATAGTTTTCATGAAGTTAACTAAAATAATGTTATTTGGAGAGAAAAATCCTCCCAGGGTCAATTTAAAAATTTTACTGTCTTCATTTTATTTAAAGAGGCATCTGGATTCCTTCATAGAAAGTTATTGCTTATTGCAAATAGATTTTTACATTCAGTGACTTTATCATAACTTAGTGACACAAAACCACATTTGAATTCAGTTAAACTTATCTCAAGCAGTAGAATTCCCCCAGCTTCCACAAGGAAGTAGAAATGAGACAGCCTATCACCAGCTCTAAGATTATTTCATATTGTAGAAACTGACTTAATGTAGAATTAGAGCTCTCCCCCTTGTGGCCAATTATGTAAATTTCCAGATTACCTGCTGATAGGACTTACGCAGTAAACCCAGCACATAGTTTTAAAGAGAATATAAAGAGAACCCCAAAGGCACTTTTCAAGTGTCTGCTCTACTCTCCTTGTTTGGCACATAAAAATTTGGAGACCCAAAGACATGAAGTGTTTTGCCAACAGTGAAAGCAAGGATTGATCATAGAAGTTTCCTATTTCTACTTCACTACTTTACATAATTAGTTGTGCTCATGGGTTAGAGACTCTGGATTTAATTCTGAGTGGTCTCTTCCAGCTCCACCATACTCCTCCTGTACTCCATGTCCTCTCTTGGTGCCTCCTCCCAATGTCCCCCTGCACCTCCACACATATCTCCATCTCCATATGCCCTACAGAGAATAGATCCCTTCCCAGCCACCACTCTTCCTGCATTCTGCTCCTGGACTTGCACTCCCTCTTGCTATAAAATAGACCACGACACACAGTGGCCAAGGCAGAAACTTCAACATTGTCCCAGTTTCCCTTCCTCATTGTTATCACTGACAGCCAATCAGCCCAAGCCCCACCCATTTCCCACAGAAAGTATTTCTAGTGTCTGTCTTTGTTTTTGTGCTCTCCTTACAGACCTCCCTCTCTCCAGTCTCCTCTTCCTCCTGCTAATCTATAAAGTATTTCTAAAAACCTTAAAAGCTGTGTAGCACAAGGTTTAAGAGAACCACCTCTGGGGATGCCTGCGGGGCTCAATGAGTTAAACCTTGGTTTCCCTCAGGTCATGATTTTAGGGTCCTGAGATTAAACCCACTTGGGACTCTCTCCCTCTTCCTCTGCAACCCCTCTCATATGTGTAAGCTCTCTTTCTCTCAAATAAATTTTAAAACTTTAAGAGAGAGAGAGAGAGAGAGAGAGAGAGAGAGAGAGAGAGAGAGAAAGCCACCTTTGGTATCAAATTGCTGTGTTGAAACCTGGCTCAGGAATTGTAGAGTTATATTTTATTCCTTCACCTCTCAACACCTCGAACACCTCACCTACAAAATGAGTGTGATAACAAGTATCTACATTATAAGATTGATAAGGGGTGTGTTGCATGAAATGATGGTTTAATAAACCCAGCATATAGTAAGAACTCAATAAATGTCATTCCTCTGGTCAAAATTCTTCAATGGCTTCATTCCAGGATAAAACAACAAAAAATTCTCTCATGATCTGCAAAGGTTTGATTCCCAACATTTCTCCTTTCTTTGTCTTTATCCTCTTTCCCCACTTCTCTTAGCAAAATTCTGCTTATCAATCAAATTATATTTGCTCTGGGAGGCATGGCAAACTCGAGATACCCTCATGGTATGTGGTACTCCACCACATACAATAACAATTCTCCTATCATAAGGCTGTTGTTTATTTTCACACTCTTTTCCCTGCCAGTGACTTGTAAGCTATTACTGTGCAAATTTTTGGTATTCCTATCTTTAGTGCTTCATTTTTAAAGGAGGCCATTAAAATATCTGTAAGAATTTTCCCATAAAGTTCATTTTACTTTCATCAAAACGGTTGTGAAATGTCAATAGATTTAAAACGTTCCTATAGAATTGATTGGCTTTTGGTCATTGTCCATAAAGCTCTTGAAAATAGCAAGTGAAAATATAATAGTTGTACCTTAGTTTTCAGTTTTCCCCACATATTAACTTCTTACATTCTAATTTGGAAGGATACTAAGAATACATTTCTGGAAATGATTCAGTGGAACTTTTGTACTTATATATTACTATTCACTGAGCCAAGTATAGGAACTCATTCCTAATTCATAGGATTTAAAATAAAAATACTCTTTCTTATTGGAGCATCTGAGCAAGCTACTGGTAAGGTATACAACCTTTTTTAAAAATATTCTATTTATTTATTCATGATAGACAGAGAGAGAGAGAGAGAGAGAGAGGCAGAGACACAGGCAGAGGGAGAAGCAGGTTCCATGCCGGGAGCCCAAAACGAGACTCGATCCCGGGACTCCAGGATTGCGACCTGGGCCAAAGGCAGGGGCTAAACTGCTGAGTCACCCAGGGATCCCCCGGTATACAACCTTTATTCCAAATTTTAAAGATGTTTTCTTTATGTTCTTCAAATCTTTATTGTACTAGCCACACTTAATGTATTCTCTGAGAGATTTGTGCTCAATAAGGCTAATATTTATTTGTTTTCTTAGGTTATTATAAAACTGTAAATTTGATTTCATTTTAATTGTGCATTTCCCATTTCTATTCTCTCTAAAATACTAAGCAGTTTTTAAAAAATACTATTTATAAAAGAGTGCATTAAATGTAAAGCCTTGATTTATTGAGGAAGAAATAAAAGTCTGAATATCGAACATATTTACATTTTACCAAAATGCATTCTAGTGTAATGACTTCCTGAGGGATCTCAGCCACTCATGTCTCACTTCCCTTCTCCTTCTCTTGTTTATACTAGACTTAGTTTACACTAGACTTTGCTTTTTGAAAGCAAAAAATAATAAACCACTCTACAGCAAGTAGATACATAAAACTATAATATACCTTGTAATATTTTGATTCATCCATTCCTCACTTTCTATCCTATACAGCAACAATTCTTGAGCACATACTCTGTTCCAGCCAAAATCAAAATGACAAAATGAAAAGAACATTGAGGTGAGATGACTGACTTTTGTTATGTACTTCATTGCTAACTCATTATGTGGCCCTGAACAAGTAATTTATTTATTTTGGGTCTCTGTTCATCTATATCATAAAGAAGTCTGTGAAGCTCTTGAACTGTATCCAAAAATATGTCTCAAACGAAAGACTTATTGTCTTAGCGTCAGGCAGGAGGACAGAATTAAGATGTTTGTATTAAAATTTTGAACCCTAATGTCTGAATGAATGAATGTCTGAACTAATCCACCCTATCAGAGAGTGCCTGTGAACAATGCCAACATTTTCCTTTGAAAAGTCCATCCTGGATGCATTCTAGTGCAAAGATGAATGGGAAACCAAAAAGCCAGAAATCTATGCATTAGATTATTAGATTCTGACATCTAAATAGCAAGTTTGGTAGTACTGTGAAGTCTCGAGAAACAGTGAAGAATGGGACATTTTCCTTTAACCTAATGGGAAGCCACTGAAGATTTCAAGCAGAGCATAATCAGATGGTTTGGCTACTGAGTGGAGAATGCACTGGCAGGGAATATATTGGTGCAGTCAGGCTCCTCAGGAAGTTGTTACAAGTCTCCTAGCAAGGGATAATAATAGTTAGAACTAAATTAATGACTGTGGAAATGGATCTAAAGGGATGAGTTTGAGAGATAATCAGGAGGTAAATAAACATTGCTTATAAAGGAGAGAAAGGTGTCAAACATTTTTGGTTTCTAGTTTTTACAACAAGACAGTACCATTCCTGAGGCAGGAAATATATAAGGAGTACAGAGTTTGTAAAGGAAAATGTGCTTTTGATTACTGATATATTACAGCTACATCAGGTTGGAATAATTTTTGATATTTCCATTAGTAATAACTTTTTTCCTTTTTTTTATAAACTTATCTTTTATTGGTGTTCAATTTGCCAACATATAGAATAACACCCAGTGCTCATCCCGTCAAGTCCCCCCCTCAGTACCCGTCACCCAGTCACCCCCACCTCCCACCCACCTCCCCTTCCACCACCCCTTGTCCGTTTCCCAGAGTGAGGAGTCTCTCATGTTCTGTCTCCCTTTCTGATATTTCCCACTAATTTTTTCTCCTTTCCCCTTTATTCCCTTTCACTATTTTTATATTCCCCAAACGAATGAGACCATATAATGTTTGTCCTTCTCCGATTGACTTATTTCACTCAGCATAATACCCTCCAGTTCCATCCACGTCGAAGCAAATGGTGGGTATTTGTCATTTCTAATGGCTGAGTAATATTCCATTGTATACATAAACCACATTAGTGATAACTTGATGAGGTATAGAGGACATGCATCATTATTAAATCTCATATTAAATCTCATACTTTGCTGATATGGATAACTACTAATACACATTTTCTGATATAAGTAACTTCCAGGAAAGTCAAAACATTTTGATAAGTTAAAATAAATTAGGCTAAAGGAAAAATTATCCCAAAGATAATCCTGAGACTGATATTCACCACCATAGCTCCCCTTAATATGTTTACATTCAATGGAGCCAAATATAAAATCAGCAGCACTTGCAGAGTTCAATTCCTTCCTTTTGTCAAATAAAAGTCATTCAAAACATTAATAATTATTTATTGATTGCCACATATATTTATTGAAGGCCATGCCATTGTCATTTATTGACATGTATAGTCATGTGTCAAGGGCACAAACACATAAAAGCCGCTATAGAACCCCTCCTAAATTCTTTGGTATATTATTTATTCCATTTGCAATGAAAATTTAGGTAAAAAGGTGCCCTTTGGCACCCTATTGACATGTTTTGCCCTCTGTTTCTCTCAATTGGTTGTAGGACAACATGACACACACTGAATTTTATTCTCTCTCTGGATTTAATCATTCAGCAAGTGTGAACTAAAAAACTGTATCAAACACTTTATTAGACATGGGGGTTTGGAGGTACAATGCAATTATGAGCAAATAAGCATAATTTCTACCTTAGAGAGTATGCAGTCTCTATCTCCCTCTATCCCAAACATATAAAAAATTAAACAGTAGTAATTCTAATAATTAATATATTATATAATAATATATAATTATAATTACTTATATCATCTTGGATATACAAGTTGCAGTGGTTTCCTAACTTTACCTAAGGTAGAGGATTAGGGGATGCCTCTGAGGGAAGAAAGATTCAAGGATTTCTGGAAGTTGCATAGAACTGAGCCAAATAAAAGGCAAGGAGTAGGAGGGGAGTGTTCCTGGTGGAGGATATATATATATATATATATATATATATATATATATATATATATATACTTGATCAGAGGGATGTGCTAACACCCAAAGGCAAGAAGAGCCATACTGTGTTGAAGATGTGAAAGAATATCAATAAGGCGGGACTGAAATACAAATGGAATCATAAGACATGAGATTGGATAGCTAGGCATGGGACCAGATTATGCAGACATTTAGAGCTAGCTACATAAGCACCATGATTTCATCTCAAGTGAAATAGGACACAGTTTTGTTTTAATCAGAGAAATGCCATGATTAGATATGCATTATAGAAGAACCACTTTGAATTGGAAGAAGAGATGAGAAGAGTACTTGGTAACTAGACCGGGCAGACATACCAATTAGGAGGCTATTACAATAATCAGGGAACGAGATGATAGGACGTCTGTACAAAGATAATGGCAAGAATAGAAAGCATGTGCCATCTCCCAAGACAGGTGATACTGGAAGAGAAGCAGCTTGGAGATGTGCAGGGAGTAAGATGAAGTTTTCCATTTTGAACATGCTAAATCTGAAGTGCCTGCAAAGCATCAATGTTAAACTATCCAGTAGTGATTTGGAAATATTCTCTGAAGCCCTGGAGATGGATCTGGTAGAGATAGAGATTGGACATCATCACAGATGATGACTGAGGATTTAGCATCCTATCATCCAGCTCAATTAGATACTGAAGAGAGAAGACAGGCTACTTCAAAACCCTGAAGAGTGCCATGGGAAGAACAGGGACCCACAAAGTCTAAGAAGACATTGTTCAAATCACCCTGAAGCAGAGAAAGAGAATTAGATCAGGGAAGTGTGATGGAAGTCAAAGGAAAAAAACATTTCTTTTAAAAGACAGTACTCAACAGTATCAATTGTCTCAAAGTCAAGTAAGACAAGGAGTAAAAAGTAGATTTAATGACAAAGAGACCATTGGTGACTCAGAGTGACTTATATAGTATACTAGAGACAGAAGCAGCATGCAGTAGGCTGAGGAGTGAAGGTTGGGTGAGGAAATAGAACAAAGTATAAACAACATTTCTACAAGCTTGGCTGTTGAGTTGGTTGTTAGTGAAGTTGCAGAGTCAGTTTGGGAATGCATAAAGCCCTCTGGATATTTTAAAATTTTTACTAAAAGGAAAACCAGTAATTTATCCTGGTTTCAAGAAAGGAATCTGTCCTCTCATGTGAGATTAAGCATCCAATCATAGCCCAAGGGGGAAGGAGCTCTACTCAGCTTTGAATGGCAAAGATCTGGTCTTATACCTTAAATGTCCTCAAGTGACTATTTGTACATTTCTGGAAAGAATGATTGCTCAATAAACATTTGTTTAGATAAATGCACTAATCATTGGGAGAAACCTAGCTATGCAAAAAGTGACTTTAGAATATCTATGAGCTGTGGGGTGCCTGGGTACTCAAGTCCGTTCAATGGCTGGCTCTTGATTTCAGCTCTGGTCATGATCTCGAGGTCCTGGGATATAGCCCTGCACCAAGCTCCACACTCAGCAAGAGTCAGTTTCAAGATTCTCTCTCGGGGCATCTGGGTGGCTCAGTCTGTTAAGTGTCTGCCTTAAGCTCAGGTCATGACCCCAGGGTCCTGGGAAGGAGCCCCAGTTCGGGCTCCCTGCTCAACGAGGAGTCTGCTTCTCCCCTCTCTCTCTCTCTTCCCCACTCATGCTTGCACGCATGCTCTCTCTCTCTCCAGCTCTGTCTCAAATAAACACATCAAAATCTTTAAAAAAATTTTTTTAAATATTCTCTCTCTCCTTCTGCCTCTGTACATGTTCACTCTCCTTCTCTCTCTCAAATAAATAATTGAATCTTTAAAACAATAAAAGAATATCTATGAGCCCTGATATTACAACTCAAACTTTGGGTTATTCCAATGGTATTTCCATGGTCAAACTTTTACAGTTGATTGCAGATTTTGCCATATCCTTTATCTACTTTATGGATCAATCTCATCACATTTGTAAATTTTGCTATGGCAGTTATCCTTTGCCCAGTCAAAGCATGCTAGGAAATTGCAAATTACAATCAAATCTCAATTTTCCAAACTAATGATTTTAAAGAGCAATAATGCATAATCCAAAATTATGGTGAATTCATGAACCATTTATCTCTGTAATGTATATTCATTAAATTTGACTATAAGTACATCTTATATGTCATACATAACAAAATGATAAAGCATTTCAACTGAAATGGCTCAAGAGGACTTGCAAGCTTTTCCAATTCCTCTAGTTCTGCTTCCCACTACATCCTATTATTTATATCATCTTTCATGTTCAGGTGACTCATTGAAATAAACTAACATATTTTTTAGGATGGAGGGGATAATCAAGAAGCAGCATTTCCTTATTACTGCCATCATCCTCATTATACTCATTTCAGCTTAATATCTTAATATTCCTTAATCTTAATATCTTAAGTTGATATTCCTGAAATCAGGAATTCCTCTATTCTTGTATTTCAGAACTTCCTGTATTCCTTTCACCACATACAATTCCTGTATTCCTGTAATCACCAGTTTGACATTTTCACTTTTGACCTTCTTGTGCAAGCAGCAAATGTTTTTGTATAAGGAAAGATGTTTAGGGCTTTCAGATAATATTAAGTTGAAATGAGTGTAATGCGTTCCTGAAGAGTCTTCTCGTCCATAAAAACTGCTTTGTGGGATAATTCTTATGAGGGTCACTAACTCATGTCTGCTGCTAAAAATGTTTACTCAGGGTAGTGTGCCATGTCAGAGATATTAGAAACCCACAACTTACAAGCAGGCACATTCTACTAACAGAGGCATCATTCTTATCTCTGGCACTACCTGGTTTTTCTTGCTAATATTAACCAAATGATAGTTGCAGAAGCACAAGCAATTAGCTTACAAATGACAAGAAGACAACGTTTCCCCTTGCGTGTCATAGAAGAGACACCAAAATATCTCTTTGATGAAGATAACTCCCAGTTGACTAACAGGAATAAAATGCTTGCATAAATAGAATTATATGTGCATATTTGGAATAGAATTATAGGTTAGACATATTAGTATACACACACACATACATGGATATACACACAACTCTCTGAACCCAAACTAGAGAAACCAATTAAGATTCATAAAACTGCTCCCAAACAAGTGGGAGAACCAGGGATTTAACTATCAAAGTTTAACAGCACAGTACAAGAAAATCCTTTTATGTAAATAATGTAGATCGCTTCTCTAACAGTTATGTTCTCCCCACCTGTGCTCTGACTCCCATCTGAGAAACTGCCCGTCAACTCTCCTGGGGTATCTCATCCCATAGCTCCTCGTGTGGGCCACAGAATGAGTGGCCCTGACCTCCTCTCTCCCACCCAATTTCTTTCTCTTCTCCTCTTCCACTACATGCACATGGCAAGTGGGTGCACACACACACACACACACACACACACACACACACATGCACGCGTGCGCTCATAGACTGGACTAGTCATTATCGATCAGAGGCAGAAAGAGCCCACATGCAAGGCAGCAAATGATGAAGCTGAAATAAGAAACAGAGTTGAGATATCTGGAAACACCAGAGACACAACCACCTTAACCCCGGATTCCATTTCCCAGCCCTGACTGAGGCCCTAACATTTTCTATCCATGAATCCTTCCAACAACCAAGCTTCTCTTTTGCTGAAGTCAGTTAAAGTTGTTTTGAGTTCGTTTTTTGTTTCCCTTGAAGCCAACAAATTCTTAGCAGTCTGACAAATGTTTTTCAAAGCAACCTACTCACATGTAGTACATACGAGAAGATTTGTGTTCAAATCTCTTATTTTCTGCTAGCTCACGTTACATTAGGAAAGTTGCTAACCTCTCTCTAAGCCTCAGTTTTGTCGCCTGTGAACTGAACAAGCACCCAAAGACAAAATGAGATAAATCATACATACAAGTAACCAGAAACTCAGAAAGTGCTTAATGAATTCATCACAGTTTACAGTATGCTCTGCAAGTTTGCAGTTTCTGTAATCCCTAAACGTAACACTACACCTACCCTTAAACCTACTCCTATGCCTAACACTAACATTACCCCTAAGTACTCCTACTGCTACACATGCTACTAATCCTATACTTCCCCCACACCCTACACCTAACAATATCCAGCAGTTACAACAATAAGCTTTGTGACAAGGACATGAGATAGTTTGAATTCTGACCATCAGACAAGGGAGACCTCAGGGATGTCAGGCCAATTAGTCAAGCTGCTGATACATATAATGCTTCTGCAGCAAGGACAGTCTAGAGATATTCTAAAAAATCCCCTAGCAGAATAAAGCACAGGGTAAGTCCTTCAACCAACTTTTGCTCCTGCTCTTAATATCCACTAGAAGAATCTGAGCTATCCTTTGATAAATGCTTACATGCCGTTTCAGACAACTGGACTCTGATCAGTGAATTAACTTTTATTAATATGTGTTATGAATAGCTTGCTTATACTCTTCAATAATAATATGAACATTAGAAAATCACTCATCACAGTAATTAAATGGCTTAATATACTTATGAATGGATTATTATTTTTAAAAACTCAAATTCTAATAAGATGAAAATGGTTTTATGCTGGTTTTATGAGTTTTCTTTCTATTGTATGTTTCTAAAAGGAAATTGGTTGCTTAATCACATGTACCTGAAGGAATAAGGTAATAACATCATTACCACTTAGCAGTTGTGAAATGAGGAGCCTCATGTCATCTGCAAAATGGAAGACAGTAGCACATACAACTTAAAATTATTTTAAAAATTTAAAAAGTAAAGGCATGCAAGGCTTGTTTTGGCCTAGTATGTCTGACATAAAATGAGTGCTTTTAACCTGTTATTCTGTAAACTGAGAATTGAGGAGGTATTTAGAATACCAGGGAAGCTTCACAGAGGATACCCACAGGAATTAGCAGTGGAAAAAGGAGAGGACCGAGCATGAGTGAATCACAAAACTTTCCTCAGCCTCTATAAGGAGGTCTTGGTGAGTGGCCATTGGTTCAATAATTTCATAATGTTAATGTGCACAACACACTCATGCATACCTTGTTTAAAGTACACATTCCAGGCTCATCCCCCACCACCACCACCACTACCAGCATTATGATTCTGTCAAGTCCAGTCTGGAGCCTTCAAATCTGAAGCATAATCCCCATTTAGACAACATGAAGATGAGATCTACAGGCCATTCTAGATTGATTTTACTACCAGTAACTAACTGCCACACTCACCCTATAATTTAGCAGTCTTACTGTTCATCTTTATATTCTAGAATCAAGAGGAAGTGACACATATATATGGAAAAAAATACTATCAGCCAACCTGATGGCTTTTTCTAGTATATTCACAATTTTTAAAAAGTGACCCCTAATCACAAAGATCAGAAATGTCCTCTTCTAAGACATTTGTCACACAGGTTTATCTGTTTAGCATGTGTTTTCCATTCTAGACTGTAAATTCCATCGAGGCGTATGACACGGGCACCTTATTTGCATCAGTAGCTCCCCCAGCTCACACAATGCCAGATACCATTAACCAAGAAGCATTTTGTTTTTGGAAAAATGGAAAATGCTTGCAGTCCTAGGCAGAAGTTAGGAATGAATGGTAGCAGGCCATGAGTAGACTGGAGAAATATTTAGGAAGTAAAATGAGCAGACGTACCAATCCGATGAGGGATTAAAGGAAAACATTCTCAAGTTTCAAGCCCACATTGTTGGATGAAGATGATATCCCCAACCAAGGAAGAACACACTTGGTTTAGTTCTAGAGATTATGTATTTGAGAGGTCTACAAGAGATAACAACCAGTGAATAACTACAGGTGTATATGAATCTAAAAAGCTGTAAGCAGAATAATGGGCCCCATGAATGCCCAAGAGCAAATTCTCAGAACCTATAAATGTTATGGTACATGTCAAAAGGGACTCGGCAGATATGATTAAAATGAAGAACCTTGAGGGGAGGAGAGGATCCTAAATAGAGAGGCCCAAGCTAATCACATGAGTCTTTTAAAATGAGTTTTTCCAGCTGAGGAGAATCAGAGAGTGTAGCAGGAGAAGAACTTGCTGGCTTTATTTTACTTAAAAGATTTTATTTATTTATTCATGAAAGACACAGAAGGAGAAGAGGCAGAGACACAGGCAGAAGGAGAAGCAGGCTCCATCCATGCAGTGAGCCCGACATGGGACTCGATCCCAGGTCTCCAGGATCACACCCTGGCTGAAGGCGGCACTAAGCCACTGAGCCACCAGGGCTCCCCAACTTGTAGGCTTTAAAAATGGAGGTAGGTAGCCATGGGTCAAGGAACACAGGCAGATTCTAAGAGGTGGAGAAAGCAAGGAAATGGATTCTCCCTTTAAGCCTCCAGCTAGGAGGATGGCCCTGCTTATACCTTGATTTTAGTCCAAGGAGATCTCTGTGCACTTACAGAACTCAAGAATAATAAATGTGTTGTTTTAAGCCATTAAGTTTACAGTGATTTGTTGGGGCAATAGGAAACTATACACATGAGGTCTGGTTGAAACATAAACATTTGTACCCATCTTTCAGATTTCTGTATGATAAAAAAATAATAACTATCTCTTTCAAGAATTTTTTTTTTTCTTTCTTTCAAGAATTAATGTTCCTCCCTCCTAGTTTCTGCAAGCTTAGAGCACGTGGTATAAACACAGTGCTGGGTATATCTCTGTTGCCAATCAGTTCTACTCTCCCATGCCTACTCTCTTTTGGGACTGGAAGCCAGAAAGCTACAGCTGACCTCTGAATAATGCGGGGCTTAGGGGTGCCAACCCTGTGTAATCAACAATCTATGTATAACTTTCGACTCCCCCAAAACTTGATGACTCATAGCCTACTGTTGACCAGAACCCTTATCGACAACATAAACAGTCAATTAACATGAATTTTGTAAGTTATATGTATTCCATAGCGTGCTCTTACAATGAAGTGAGCCAGAGAAAAGAAAATGTTATTAGGGAAATCATAGGAAGAGAACATACTGTATGGTATTCGGCAAAACAAATCTGTGTATACGTGGACCAGGCAGTTCAAACCTGTGCTCTCTGAGGGCCAAGGGTACTAGCTGGAGACATGTAAATTGCATATCCACAGAGCTCTTTGCCAGCTGGTTTCTGGTTAGGTCTGCCAGTGGAAAGCACTGGTGGGGAAGTTAGAAAAATGAAAGGAGTCATGATTTCCTTCCTTCTGCTTCTCCCTGAAGCTGCCTGGGCATCTCAGCACTCCTGGGTTCTGGTAGTGGTAGGCAACTGCTGACCTCTGCTACCATGGCACAGCATCCCTCTCAGGCACCAGCCAGCCACTCGGGCAGGGAGGCCAGCAGAGAAGGTGCCTGCAAACTCTCAGATGCCCACGGCACAGACACCTCTGGTGCTTTCAGAAGCAGCAGCGGCAGCAGGACCACCAAGAGTAAGGTTTCGAGGGTTTAGGGAATACCATTTTCTCTTTGCCCCTTCAGCCCCAGGGACTGTCATGACTTCCTACAATTACTAATCTCTGGGGAACAGCACCTTCCCCTTTTCTCTCCCTCAGGCTATTCAACACATTTGTAAAGAATTCCTTGCATTGTACACCCTCTTTTTGAAAAGCTAAGAATGGTTTTGCTATCCTGACTAGACACTGATAAAAATGCCTTTGCAACAATGATATTCATGGATTGAATACCATCTATGTGTGCCAAAAGCAGAATGTATGTGTATAAGAGCTAGTACTGATACATGGACCCTAATATTTACTCCTAATGGGAACCTATGTATACCATATACAATCCTCCTTTCAAATATTTTACTGTAATGGGTCTTTATTGGGGAGAGAAAGTGATGGATAAAACACACACACACACACACACACACACACCTGTTTGGTTCATTAGAATTTCCAAAGGCAGTGAAAGATATTTAAACACAATAATGAGGCTGGATGCTTATCAGTACAGAGACAGCAGCTTTAGATTAAATATCTCTCTCTAATAGAAAAAGAGGAGAAAAAAATTCCTTCCACAAGGCAGCAAGATCATAACAACAACTCATCTACTTAACTCGATTTGCTTTGACAAAAACAACAGGAAAATGTATCATTGTCATGAATTAAAGTGGCATCGGGAAAGTAGGGCACACTGAGCAGTTTCATTAAGAAAGTTGTGAAAACACGGGGCTGCTATTTGCAATGGTTGTGTCAAACATAAAGCTAACTGGCCTCAAAGCCTGTGCTTCTCTTCCCATCAAGATGCAAGCCTAGTAAAGAGCCATCTGAGAGGTTCATCCAAAAGAATAGCTTCAACCAGTTGATGTTATAGTGTCAAGTTCCCAGCCAGTGCTGAGAACGTGTTAATGGATCAAGGACACCTGTCTGTGACAGAATGAGCCAATTGTTCCAAGGGTAACCATCAGCTGCTTTTCACTGTGCACTTACTAAGTGCTAGACACTATGCTGGCTCGCTCACATCTCACATCAACCCTAGAAGACCAGTAACATCCCTCGAGAGCAAGCTGAGGACCAAAGTGGTGGTGCAGGCACATAGCTGGTTGGAGCTGAGGAGGACAGGTCTGTTCAGCTCTCAGATCAATGTAGCTTAACTACTTCTCTCTCTCTCTCTCTCTCTCTCTCTCTCTAAATTATACCTATTTATTCATGAGAGACACACAGAGAGAGGCAGAGACATAGGCAGAGGGAGAAGCAGGCTCCCTCCTGGGACCCAATGTAGGACTCGATCCCAGGACCCTAGGATCACACCCTGAGCCAAAGGCAGACACTCAACCACTGAGCCACCCAGGCATCCCTTACCTACTTTTCTACACTGAATACAAGGAGGGAAAATGTCCATGACCCCAGCATAAAACTGTAGGGGCAGGAGGGATAAATGCATAGAATAAGACAAAATACATGCATAAAGAACAAAACAAAACCTTATCCACAACACAGGTTTTTATCTTAAAATGTGAAATAAATATAAAAACATGCAACTTTTGTTTACATACGAGTACGAGGAGAGACTTTTAGTGGGCATAGATGAATTTCAGAGATCTAAAGAAGTGATTATTGCATTAGATTTTCAAAGTTATTATACTAATGGTCTCTAATACCTTTGACCAAACCTCCTTAATAAGAGTTTCTATAATTGATTCAAAATATTCTTTAAAGCTTCCACTTTATTTGTTTTCTTGATGGAAATGTTATATATCCTTAAGGCAAGAGAACAGTTATTTAGCCAGACCACCCCCAAATTACCCTAATAAGAGAGCAAAGAGGTGTATCTAGGGTGAACTTTAAACCCTATCATTCCTGTGTATATATCTATGAAGTTTTCTCTCCTTATACAAAAAGGCCTAATTATAATGCATTTATTCTACTAGTAACTAAGCTAATGATGACTCAAGTTTGGTATTCTTATTTTCTTGTTTATAAATCACTTCTGGTTTTGTGTATAACGACAACAACAAGAGCCATGGTTATCTATCTCAGTTGGCACAACCCACAGAAAGTAATGAGAAGTTTCATGTCAGAGCTACTCCAGAGTATTTAACTCTGTAGTGAGATTAAAAGTCACATTCTTACCTGAGATGATCTCCTCGTTACATGGCCAACAGGATCCTACCTGGCTGGACCTTATCTGCCTTGTCTTATACTTTCACCAGCCTCCCTGTCCAGATACAGAGGGAAAGGTGAGGGGGCTTTCACCATCCTGTAGCAGAAGCAGTTGTGTTTCTGTCTAGCTTGCCTTGCTTCTGGGATTTCCTTCAAACAAAGCATACACATCATCGCTTTCAAAATAAAACAACCTGAAAACCACTGGTCAAACATTAGTGTCGTTTCCAAACTGGGAGGGAAGCAAGATGTTTGCAGGTTGCAGATTCTTTCCACATTTCACCAGGCACAGCACTCATCAAGATCAGAAACTGAATCTTAGGGCTGGCCTTATAGTCTTGACTTAACCAGGAATTTAAAACTTTACATGCCTAGATTTTTGTCACAGAAGATCGCACATTGTATTCCAGTTTGCTGTCTACTGAGTCCAATTCTAAGATCTTCAGATTAAGTGATATTTATATACATAAGTCTACCCAAGGCCACTCTCATGAATATCTTTATGCCAATTATGATTTATCGCTCGTTATGCTTTCTTACCTGCTCTGTTCCCTGTGGAGAACTGGTTTTCTCTATCACTTTCAGGGGTGGAGTCCACCCTGATGATCACAGAGTATGGCATTGAGTATGGCTTAAAAACAAAACAAAAAGACGACAAATTCACAGCAAAGTGATCTACATAAGGAAGGTTTATTATTCTTTATTACTTTTCCTTTATAACACTGTTTCACAAATCTTCCTTGTATGATGAAAAACAAATCATCAGTGACTGTCACCAAAGATTTTCTAGGAACATTAGGCAGAACTCTTGAACTCATACTATATATACAGCATATGGGGATTGGAAGATGAGCATTACATTTTATTGAAAATATATGGTCAGTTCTTTAAATATACTTAAATTCATTTAAATTAGGATTGATTAGTGTATATATAAGCATTGTTTGGGTTTTATCTATAATCCTCTTGGCAATAATCCTGTTTCCATAGTAACGCAAATGTATTTTATCCTCATGGATGCGTGTGAAATTATAACAACTTTTGTAATAAAGTTTACAGATCATTTGCACATAAATTTCATTTTTTTATGAGAAGTCCAAGCTAGAGGTTTCTTTCCTTGAATCATTTATTGTTATCTTGCCACTAAATACATAATTCACATCTCCTCTCAAATAATGAAAACTCAACAGCGCCATTCCTAACCGCTTGCAAGAGATTACTAAATCTACATGATGGTCGGATCTTTGAATTTCAACATGTAATATTAAAGAAAAGATAATGAAATACTTCACAGATGTCACCCTGGATATAATCCATGTGTTTTATTAGAATAAATCCATTCTTTTTTACCTAATCAGGATTCTTTTGTTCACTTGTTTCAAATAGTTAACAAGTTTGCTTCACAAAGCAGAGAAATGAAGCAGCTGAAACACTGTGTCATTATTACACTGACCCAAAAAAAATGGGCCTTAATTCAAAAGTTTGCTGGCAGTTGAGCTTCAAATATATGCATTCTTTACTAAAACTCATTCGACATCATTTAAAAAAAAATAAGGCAGTTTATAATCTGGTGTAAGGACATTCTCTCCTTTGAAGTAGGTGGTACTTGATAAGAGACATCTGGGTTTCCAGGGAGTTGTAATGTTCTCTAACTACATCTGAGGCTTTAAAAATCTATATTCAGGCACTTGGGTGTCTCAGTCAGTTAAGTGTCAGCCTTCAGCTCAGGTCATAATCCCAGGGTCTTGGGATAGAGCCCCACATCTGGCCCTGTTCAGTGGGGAGTCTACTTCTTCCTCTCCCACTGCATGCTGCTTCCCCTGCTGTGTTCTCTCTCTCTCTCTCTCTCTCTCTCTCTCTCTGTCTGCCTGCCTGTCTCTGTCAAATAAATAAATAAAATCCTTTAAAAAATAAAAAGCTATATGCTTATAATTCATGGCAATTTACATATTACACTACTCTTCAACACAAAAGTTAAAAAATAACTTTCCATGGAGATACTACTATGTCTAGTGCAGAAAATGTTCGGGATTTCATGAAATTATAATTATTACTTCGATTGATCCCATCACTTTTTATTTAAAAGTAATGCTTTCTGCCCCCCCCCCAGCAATTTGCAAATGCCCAAATCAAAGACTAAAGAAATTAAGAAAGATAGCCTTAAGATGTACCTCTGAAATGATCTGTTTTTTTGTGTTCTTAAGTACATCTTCCGTAAAGATGATGGATACAGTATAAAAAGGGAAATATCTGGGGGAAGTAGTTCAAAGTGTGGACTGTATTTTTCTAAATGTATGATAGTGTTTTACTGAGTTTACCATCTCTCAAGAATAGAAGAACTCTAAGTATATCCCAAAACTTGTATTACATTAAAAAGTATAATATATAAAGCACTTCGAGTTTCAGAAAATGCAACTAATGTATAAGAAAACAATGCAAGTGATGTTCAAGGAAGATTCATTCTCACAAATTTTTCAGTCCTTCACATGATTTAACAATGAAAATCCACCAGCTGTCTCTGAACAGTTGAAGGTATGTCATGTCCCAGGGGTAGATCTATCCCCTTTTTCCAAAGGGCAGGATCAGGAGCAGTGAGTAAAAGCAAGAGGGCAGTGGAGACATCTGGGTAGGGGCAGAAGGAGCCTCAGCATGAATTACAACAGTCTCACAGGAGGCTCAGTCACTTTTGTGAGCAGACGCTTCCCATCACTAGAAATGTTCACCCATGTCAAGAGTGGTTATATTAGCTTCCTATGGCTGCTCTAACAAATCACCACGAATTTACCAGTTTAAAAGAATACAAATGTATTATCTTTCAATCCATTAAATCAATAGTCTTACTGGGCTAAAATCAAGGTATAAGAGGGCTGTTATTTTTCTGGATGCTCTATGGGAGAATCCATTTACTTGCCTTGTTGAGCTTCAAGAGGTTGCCTGCATTATGGCCACTTCCTCTCTCTTTAAAGCCAGCAGCATAGCATCTTCAAAGCTCCCTCTCTGACTCTGACACTCCTGCTTCCCTCTTATAAAGGTCCTCATGATTATACTTGGCCCTCATGCATAATCCAGGACAACTGTCAATATCCTTAATTTAATCACATCTGCAAAGCCTGTTTTGCCATGTAACAGATTTGAAGGTTTTGGGGATTATAACATGAACATCTTTGGGGAGTTGTTATGGTCTATCATAGTGAAATATTTAAAAAAAATTATAGTGGGAGCCTAAACTGGATTGCTGAGGACCCTTCCAATATCGATATCCTACAAATAAGGCAAAGAAATCAAATATCTATTAAGTGTTAAAAAGTTTATTTGTATTAAGAAACTGACCACACAATTAACGTGATTTTCTCCATTCCAGATAGTATTACTATCTCTCTGTATGTCCACCTTAGATGTCTGGATATTTTAGCTAAAATTCATTGTTCAGGGACGCCTGGGTGGCTCAGTGGTTGAGTGTCTGCCTTCAGCTCAGGGAGTGATCCTGGGGTTCTGGAATCGAGTCCCACATCAGGCTCCTGCATGGAGCCTGCTTCTCCCTCTGCCTGTGTCTCTGCCTCTCTCTTTCCGTGTCTCTCATGAATAAATAAAATCTTTTAAAAAATAAAATAAAAGAAAATTCATTGTTCAGAAGAGATCCAAGCTTCTCTTACTAACAATGGCCGTATCTTGATTGATCCAAGAAAGAATAATTGCTGGCAAAATGTTGGAACGTGTGTGACTAACAAGTGTGAGCAATGGGAAAGTATTGGGAATTATGCAAAAACTACCTATGGCTGATCCAGGATGGTGCTTTCTCAAGAGCTATAGTGACCACTGATCAGGGAATTATTATTGTCTCTCTTTCAAAAGAAAGGAAAAATGACAGAGGGAAAGGGAGAAGAAAGAGAAGGAGGGGAAGAAGGGGGAGGCAAGAAGTCAGGAGAGGAGGATGGAAGGGGAGAGGGAGGAAAACCAAGAGACAGAGAAAGAAAGAAAAGGTGTAAGAACTACTGTTTTTTCCTCTTTATTATATACTCCTAAATAGGAAGGTAATAATCAAGTTCCTAACTTGTAATTCATTTCTAAGAAGCTATTAAATATGTGCCAATGAAATATATGGTTAACTAACTCATGTACAAATTTCATCTATTCATATATAGCCAATCTTCAGTCTCTTGTGGCCTTTAACAAAAATGTTCTGGAATGGTTATATGGAATAAAGCACTCTGCAATTTGGGTTAATAAGAAATATTAAATTATACTTGAAGCAATTGACCAAATGATCTTGGTGGATATTAAAGCGAGAAGCATTACCATGAAAACAGTGACCACTTAATCCATCAGTAGGACACTGTACATTCTAAAAGATTCTGGCTAACTAACCTGGGAGAAAAGTCTCTAAGGAAAAGTTTTCATCATGGAGGTACCAGCAGGACCAAAAGTGAACATATTTACATCAATTAAATTTCTACCAACTTCCTTTTTTCCCTACTGAAATCAATAATAAACCACAAGCTGCTGCTCAGCTCTTGGGATATAAGGAAAAGAGCAGGCATGACCTCAAGGATCTCATATCCTGTGACCAAAACGGAGACCAAGAAACAACTCCAGTAATAAGCTGAGCAATGGATGTGATGGCACCTGCAAGAGAAGTGCTTGATTCACGATAGAGACTCAGGGTGCAGTCACACGAGGACCCGACTCTTTAGTTAGGTCAAAAGAATACATAAGACATGGCACAAACAAAGTAAAAAAGAGGATTTGTGCCACGTGCAATGGAATAAAGGTCTAGAAATACGCATCATAGTCGAGAACTCTGAGTAGTTTGGTCAGCATAGGGTCAGGTGAAAAAACAGAGTGAAAGCTAAAGATATAGACAGGGTCTGAATCATGAAGATCCTAGATACCATCCAGCAACTCTGAACGTTTTAGAGATAATGTGAATGTAATTAATTTGGTCACCAGGATATCTCTTGACTTCATGTTTAGATGAAATACATCAATAGGAAGGGTCAGACTTCAGTGGAGCTCCATCCCCTCCATCATCACTCAGAAAAGGGGTCCACTGGTTATTTTCTGTGTAGAACATGATTATTTATTTCATTCACAAAGAAGAAACACATATAGCCTTTGCTTGCCAAGAAAAATGTTAGAGAATATAATTATTCATGGCAAAATGGAGATCTGGAAAGGACATATGTGTGTGTGGGGGGGGGAGGTACTGACTGTATTTGTTGCTCAGGAGGTAGATGGGACAAGTAAAGTGCTGAGTAATAGCTGTGGGAAGGTGGGCAGGGGAAGAACACTGGGAGGTAGATTCTGAATGGAGATACGGAGGAAGCTCTAAATTCTGAGCTAGAAATGAAAGTTAAACGTGGAGAGCGAACAGAGAAGAAACTTACATGCTTGGATTGGGAAGCTGACAGAATGGGGCGGTTCTCACCATTTGCAAGGGTTTGTATCTCTGGAGTTAGACATATATGCCAACGTTGACGCATAAGCCAAAAAAGGTACTGAAAACCCTGATAATCACGTACACAAAAGGAATAAAGATCAATGGCAATAGGAATAACAGGGAGGGAAAAGATTGTTTAGAAAAAAACCAAACTGGCAGCATCTGTTTCAAAATAAACTATATCCTGCCTCTCACACCCACGCTAAAGTGAAGTAAAATTTGCCAAAAGAAATTTGCCAATTGTCAAAGCAAAAAATTGGCAGCTCTGATTACACTTGCTACAAATGAACAAAATGAATACTCTCTATTCCATGAATCATTGTCAAAGCTGTCCAGTACAAAATCCTGAGTGGCATCCTTTTATTTAGATATTCTGTATTTTATTATTTATTTATAGCCTGACTCGCTTCCACAACAGAACTAAGTCATCTGAAGGAAACTTTATACGTTGAAACAATAAAATATAAATTTAAATGAATGAGAGCCATGGAAAATAAAATTACAATAAAAGCCGAACTGGGAATAGGAGATGAGCAGGGGTGGGGACATCGTGTTGTTCTGGATGCCAACTGCGATCCCCACAGCTTTGTTAAGCTACAGATTTATCTCTGAGTCTCCTACCAGCCAAAGAAGAAAAAAAATAGCTAACTCTAATAGCTCTTTTTATCCGTGAGGAAAGCATATTATCTGGTTTTCAGAAGTATATGTTTAAGTATTAGATATCAAATTTGAATGAAAGAAGGGGTTCGATGAATGTATGTTATCAGGGGCCAATCTTGGGAAAAGTAACATCACACACGAGTGAATGTTTCTAAAAGCCCCTTTCATTTCATATGCTATATAATATTCTTTAGCATTTTTTTTTGTCTTCAATAAGCCAACAAGGCCTTAGTTATAAGTGAGAATATTGCCTAAGGTATAACGTAACTCATCTTTCCAGAATTTCTTTTGGAAATTCAGTAAGTACTTCCAAAGCAAGAGAGACTGTGGAACTTGGTGACTGGTATATTCCTATCATCATCATAACTACACTTTGTCGTGAAAGCCTATCAAATATTTAATTTCTCTCTCCACACCTTATCCCCTAAGTAAACCTGACTCACACTATCTACAAAAGGCTGTCACTTGTCATTTTATAAGGATTACCCAAAAAAACCGTACTTGTTAAAACCAAGATTTTTCAAGCAAAGTAGCATTTTTACTTCAATTTTGATTCAAATTACTTTCTACAAAATATGTACATATATACTCAAGAATTATTCTGACAATGTGTATTTTGAACAAACCAAATTCACCCTGAAATGCACTTCAGAGAGTTATTTGAAATATATACTACTCTTTTTGCTCCTTGCTCCCAATACAGCCTAAAACCTACTGATATTTCGAGCTCTGTTAATACATACCACACGAAAAATATGCATCATAGTGCATACAAATTATACAACAAAGGTCTCATAATTACGCTTTCAACTACAAATGATTAAGTTCTATGTTAAATATCAACCTAATTTCACCTACACATGATACCAATCTGTTTTGTTTTTATTTTGTTTCCAAATTATGGAGCAGAAATTTAAAATAGAGGTTATCTTAACTGTATGTCTAAAAGAAACAAAGGATTTGATTTATCAAATTTTAATTATGAAATAAACATAGAATAATCTAATAAAAGTCATGAACTCTACCATTCAAATACTCATTTGATTTTTCTTACTTATGGGAAACTTCCAAAGGCAGATAAACACAAATTTCAGACGTAAAAAGTTGACACTTCTTTTTGAAAGCATAAATGTCAACTACAAGTCTCTGAAATCAGTTAGTTGGGGGAAAGAAGAAAGCGCTGAAAAGGCGGTGAGAAGAAAGGAGTGTGCTTAATACAACATTCGTCATAATAAAGAAAACATGATTATAAAAATCATAACTGAGTCCTCTTTATTGCAAATATCTAAATGTTTCAGTAGGCAGTATTACCTATTCATGAATTCCAAAAGAGGAGGCAGGTGACTTCTCTACAGGAGACCATATCTTCATGATTAAACTTGGCACATGAAAAGTGCATCAGTTTGAGAGCATTCTTAGATGTGTTTAACTTGGTACTTATTAAACATAATGAAAACACAATGGAAAAGTATAGGCATTAGAAAAAACAACAAAGTTGTGTATGCACTCATTGCTTTGTGTAAGGAGTTCTGTGAAGAGATGTATCCTCAAGGTAATTGGTTTCTAGAACTTTTTTTGATTTATACATATGCATTTTTAATTTTAAAAAGGGAGCTTTATACAATTTTTTAGTCCACTGAAAATGCTGGCTTCTTTTTTTGCCACCTCGTTCCACTCGGCAATTTAGTCAGATACATAATTTAGAATAAGATCACTAAACAGAACAAAATAACAACAAAAACAAAATCCAAGGCCCCTGATCTGTTGCTCAGATGAAAATCCCAAGAGTTTCCTTCATATCCAACATTTGGAAGGAAGATAATAAGCATCTCCAGAAACAGGTAATCCTAGATGTCTAACTATGGTACTCTCAGTAATAGGTGCTTCTTAAGAAGTGTCACTCTATGTAAGCTTCAAAAGTATAGTAATAGGCTAAACATGCACCATGGACAAAATATACAACTTATGATTGTGATTAATATTTCATCAATTGGTAACCTGAATGACATTCGTACTATTAACCACACACAAATTAACTAACAAACCATACTCAAATCTGAATTTGAGACAATACTTTCATTAATTAATAATAAATTCAAACATATTTTTGGCACTACATAGAGGATATTTTTTTTTTTTATTGAATCCAAACTTGGTGACAGAAGAACTCAGAAGTTCACACACAAAAAGTGAATTCACCTATAGACTGTTTTCTTAATGAGTGTTTCAATTATAATAACAAAGTTTTACTGTTAACATACTTGATGGGAAAGGGCTTTACAATGTAATACCTCGTTACTTCTTAGGTTTGAGCGCTGATAACATTACATCTGTATGCCTGTGTGCGTGCCTATGGACATGCATGTGGGTGCATGTGTATGTGTATATCACATGGATTTTTAAAGTCATTGTCCAGTCATTTTATTTCAGAGTTGTGATAGGGTAGGAGATACATATCCTAAAATGTGAGAGGGTACAAATTTATTTTCTAAACTTAGAGACTCTTATCATTAAGTACTACGTAGCACTCAATGGCATACAAAGTACTATGTAATATTCTGTCATTTTTCTTTTCTTTAATCTATCCCAGGATTTAAAGTAACATAAACTATCTCATCAATTATTCACATTCTAATTAGGATGGAAAGCAGTATGCTATTTTTTTTCATATCAAGTCTCCAAAAGAAGAGAGATGCAACACAGAACACATTTGCATGTGTTCACTTTGAAGATAGGAGCTGAATTTCACTCCAGGATTTCCAGTTTGCTGATCTGTGGAGACTGTTTGGGGGTAAAATGCTTTATTTATTTCTCAAGTATCCCACTAAGTATCTATTATAAGAACTCCATGTAATGATTCAATGTTTTCTAAATGAAATTCTTTGAAATAAAAATGTATATAAATGTAATAATTTCCTGTGTACCGTCAGTTTAATATCACATGTCCAGATTCTACAGGCATGTGATTTGAACATGACAAATGTATATAACTACTTTGAATATATAAATGAAGAATTACATCCAGAAGATACTGAAATGTTAACTTTATACTATCCAGGTAGGGGTGTGTGTGTGTGTGTGTGTGTGTGTGTGTGTGTGTGTGTCTATCAGGAGAAATTCTTATTACATCAAGAGGAATTGTGGTTTTTACACTATTTATAACAAAGTTACAAAATAGTCTCATTCAATAACTGTGTTATGTGCTACTTTTAAACAGCTTTATTAAAACAGAAAAATAGGAATTAAAATAGAAAGGACACTTGGATTAAGAGAGTAAGAGCCAAAGTTGAAGTATTGCAGACCTCAGTAAGAATGAGTTAAATCAATTAATGATTGTATCCCAATCCAGAGTCCCAGATAAACTGAGTCTCGGTGAGTGGAAATAATCCAAGTCAATGACGGAGAGGTTAATTTGTGCCCCAAATGGGCACCAAATTTGAAAAAAAAAAAAACAATAAAAAGATACTGTCAGAATAGATAAGTGTTTTAAGGAAAAAAAATAGATGACTGTATATTGTGGATCTGTGAGCTTAATATTTATGTTGATGAAAAAAATCAATAAATGTCTGTCAACCTGAAATTAACAGGGGTATGTGTATTGCTTAATATAAAAAGAGAAATGACGTATAGCCACAGTTTTCAGCTTCATGCTTCACAACTCATTAATAAAGATGGCAAACCTACACTCATCTATACTAGAAAACTGTTACTTAGATGCTCAAAAGTCTAGGGTCCAGAAGGTAGTGACCTATTTTA
Organism: Vulpes lagopus; assembly: GCF_018345385.1. Classification (NCBI taxonomy): domain Eukaryota; kingdom Metazoa; phylum Chordata; class Mammalia; order Carnivora; family Canidae; genus Vulpes; species Vulpes lagopus. The sequence continues at coordinate 14,455,842 of NC_054836.1, read as the reverse complement.
ATCTAGGAAGAAAGACTAAGTGTCATGTAATGTGAAGGCAATGACTTGTCTCAAAAACCTGCTCGTGACAGAAAATGAATGAACATCAATTTTTCACACACTGCCTAGCTCATGTGAGAAACTACTGAAACTTTGAAAAAAATCATTCAAATTCCAAAGTAAAATGTAAAAGAAGACAAATATATCAGATGTAGGAAGCCCATATACAGGCTAAATTGGATATTTTTTTGAATGCTACAAATGTAATTTAAGCACACTCAGACGTGTGTAAATATTGGAGAGAACAAGCCCAAAGTATAGCACCTAGATAAAAGTAAATGAATTAGTATTTAGTAAACATGACCCCAGCAGTGAATGAGAATAATGTCCTGTGGCTGTGAGCACCTGGTCAGCCAGTAGCGCCATGGGGGTTACGGGTTGTCTTGTCACAACGACCACATTCATGCATCCTGTCCCTGGGATATCAATCAGGCCTCTAGGAGATGAGTGACCACAGAGGAGAAGGAAGGACACCTTCTGACCATGTGACAAAAATTTCCTCTGCAAGCCTTTTAGATTTTGGAAGATTAGTTCCATATTCTAAGCAACTTAACTAGAACTGAACAATGTAGGAACTCTGAAGTAATTCTTCCTTTATCCTGTGAACTATTAAGGCATATATACTATACACACTCCCCGATTCAGATTTCCATAACCAAAGAGAGGGTTTTGGAACACAGCCACAGAGATTATCAAAGCACGGAACACTAATACCTATGAGAAAGGTGGAACATTCTAGGTTTTCAAGATGAAATGAGCTTGTAGGAAAAACTTGATAGATTTAAGTTTGCTATAAGGAAGATTCTGACACTGTGGGTTGTTAAACATTAAGGTGGTTTGCTGAGACTGCAGAAACTCCAATCCTGAGAATCTTTAAAAATAGAAAGAATTCAGACCAGCTGCTCAGAAGGACTGAATGTGGGCTTTCTTCAACTAAAACTCTCCAAGACCCCTCTAGTCCTAAGAAATTTATTGTAAATATAAATTGTGTGTTCCATCTAACACTTCTGCTTTGGCACCATGTAGTTGAGGCGGTGGGAGGGATTGCAACGACCCACATTTACAGTGCATAAAAACATGTGAGGCACTAGTGTGTCATAATTAGGAGTCCTAGTGATAGCTCTGGGTACGTGGACTTTCTGACTTTAAATTTCTCATGCAAATCACAGATAGCTCTTAATCAAAAGTTTTCAAGATGTATTGCAATTTTGAATAATTCAGGCTAATGAAGCATTAAACCATGATGAAAAGTACAAAAAATAAATAAAAATCAGGCAACTTAAGTTTTCTCTGTTCATATCATACAGACTTAAAATACTGGTTTTTCTACTAAACTAGAAAACTTGTCCTTTGTCAGTTATTAAGAGTCCAAAACTTTTTTTTTAATATGCCATAACATTTTTTTTTAAAATACATTTGAATCTGTAAAATATCAGTCTCTAGCATCTACCAATTATAAGTAATATATCGAAGTCCTACAGTCTGGTAACGATTTCCCAGAGTTAGGAGTCTCCCATGGTTTGTCTCCCTCTCTAATTTTTCTCACTCAGCTCTCCTCCTTTCTCTTATAGTCCAGGCAGAAGGGGAGGTGGGTGGAGGGTTGGGGTAACTGGGTGACCTGCAATGAGAAGGGCACTTGACGGGATGAGCACTGGGTGTTATACTATACTTTGTCAAATTGAATTTAAATTTCTTAAAAAAATGTAAAAAGAAAAAAATAAACAGTAGTAACTTCTCCAGGAAAACAAATAGATAAAATAAATATCTAAAAAAAAAAAAAAAAAAAAAGAATACTTGAATAAATCAAATAGTTAAGTACATTCAATAGTGCATTAAGTTGAGCGATCACTCCCATGGCGTGTAAATCCATCTGTACCTAATACCACCAACTACCCACTTCCTATTTCCACAAAGGACTCCGGCGTTCCTTAAGGAACCTACACAGTTAGTGTCGGCACGCAACACCTTTCCATCCGCCGGCACCCTGATGCAAAATGTGGAAGAAGTTAATTTTCTCATAAAGTAACCGCAGCGTGATTCAACTGATCTCAACTGATGAGTTCACAAAGCCTGGCTGCAAAGTGCCCCTCGAACTTTCTACCCTGCCCAAATCGGTGGATTCCGAACTTGACACAGCGCTCGGGAGCTACCGTCAGCGCAGCCCTGCAGTGAACAGCCGCATTCGGTGAATACTTGCACCGTGCGCCGGGCACTGTGGATGCCAATGACCGCGTGGAACGTACACGTGTCGACACGCACCCTCACCGCGGACAGTCTGACAATAAATGGCAAAAACAGACACAGTGGCCTCCCGGGTAGGGCAGATAGCCACCACCGGCGAGCTCGTTATGCCCGGACAAGGGCTCGCTCGCTCGCTCTCTCTCTTTCTTTCTTTTTCTTTTTGTTTCTCTTGATTTTGCACGCGCGTTGTGGGTGTGGGTGTGGGTGTGGGTGTGGGTGTGGGTGTGGGTGCGCGCGCGTGTGCAGGTTACCGGAGAGGCAGATCCGTTCTTGCAGAGGGGCCCTCGGAAGACTCCTTTGATGCCCCGGTAGTGCCCATTGCTGAGATGTCTCGAACTGATGACCAGGTAACAAGCCATGGGGGTCCGAGCGGGGCGCGCTGCGGGTCCCCCCCGGCCAGCCCCCGGCCAGCCCCCGGCCAGCCCCCGGCGCGGGAGCGCGGGAGCGCGGGCTGCTTCCTCAGCGGCGACGGTGACTGCCACCTCCCGAGGAGCAGCGGCCAGCGGCGAGCAGGGGACGCGGCGGCCGCGCGCCCCCGCTCCTCGCCCCGCGCGGGGCTCCGGCTGCCGGCGGCGGCGGCGGCGGCCACACAGCTCTCAGGGGACCCGGCGAGCCAGTCCACATGCTGCTCCGGCGACGTGGCTGCTCAGCCGCGGGCCGGCGGTGTCGTCTGTCTCAGGACAACTTCCTGGGTCCGCGGGGCAATCCGGAGCTCCCGCCCCGTCGCGCCCCCGCCCCGCCGTCGCCCCCGGCGCGCCCCCGGGGGCTCGGGCTCGGGCTGCGGGCGGCGCGGGAGGCGGCGGCGGCCCGGGGGCAGCGCGCGCGACGGGGGCGCGGCCACCTGTGAGCCCGAGCGGTTAGCGCCCCCGCGCCGGGCCGCCGGCTGGAGGCGGGGGGCGCGCGGGGCGGCGGCGCGCGGAGGGGGCGGCGGAGGGGGCGGCGGCGGCGGCGGCGGCGGCGGCGGAGGGGCGGGACGCGCGGCGCGGGCATCCCGGGCCCCGCCGCCCCGGCGCCCCGCTCGCTCGCCCGCCGCGCCCGCGGGCCGGCTCGGCAGCGAGCGTGGGGGCGGGGCCCGGGGCGGCGGGGCGCGGGGGCGGGGGCGCCGGGGCGGGGGGAGCGGGGGGAGCGGGGGGAGCGGCGCCTCCACCTTGCGCTGCCCGCCCGCCTGCAGCGCGCTCGGGCGCCCGGGCTGCCGGCGGCGGTGTCGGCGGACGCGAGCGCTCCCGGGCCGGCGGCGCGGACGAGCAGCGCAGCCCCGAGGGAGGCCGGCAGGGCAGGTGCGCTGGGGTGGGCAAGGGCCGCAGGAGGAGAGAAGTTCCAGGGAGAAAACTTGCGCGAGGAATGGAAACGCAGCATGCTTGCGCGCGCGCGCAGAGGTACACCCCGAGTCTCTCTGTAGCTCTACCGAGGCAGAGATTTGGGATTTGGCTCGGACGTTCGAGCGTCCACGGCCCTCCAGCATCACCCCTCGGCGGTGCTTAACCGACCTTGGATCATTTACCACCCGGGAGCGAGCTGCGCCGAGCATCCAGGACGCGCGCACAAACGCGCTCTGAGAAGAGGGGGAAGGAGACGCGTGTGCGCCCCGGTCCGCGCTGACCCAGGTGGCCTGGTCTGTGCCGGGGACACGAGGAAGGGTGACCTCCCCCCCTCGCCTGCAAGGTTAAGCGACGCTCCCCGTGCCCTCCCCAGGTGTCTCCTCTTCTGTCTCCCACATGCTCCACCGGCTTCCTGGTTGACCCTGAGGACCTTTCACAAACGACAGAAACAGGTCAAAGAAAACAGATAATTTAGTTTTTCCTATTCAGGCAACTCCTAAAACTCTCAAGAAAAAAAAAATGCCATTAATATCATTTTTTGTGAGCACCCAATGAAGACCTGACTTTTTTGTTTACATGATTACAATAGTTTATATCCTTAATGTTTTATTAAACACGTGGATGTGTTTCTCACCTTGAAGGTTTCAGATAGTCTTTCTAGAAGTGTTAATGTAAGGCAAAATGCCAATTCCTTGCAAACTTTGAATTGAAAATTACTCAAACTGACACGGCGCAAGACAAATCTAGTAGAACTGTTTATTTTGTGATTATCTTCTTGGTAAGAACTTCTGAAATAAAAAATGATAGCACAGTAGCAATAGGTACAACACATCCTCATGTTATCCTTTCTTTTGTTTTCTTCACGTTTTCCCTTCTATTAAGATTGATGTGGTTCACAATGTCATGTTTCTTGAACTTAGAACTGTGAAATGTTTCCTGAAGCCAAGAGTAAGTAATATTGCTCATGTATAGACATTAGATACATTCTATACAGAGAAAACAAGGTATTTGCAAACAGTGAAATTTCCAAATCAGGCAAAAGGTTTGTCGGACAATGAATGAGGTAGAATTTTTAAAAGGAGAAAGTGCAGCTCAATCTAGATTATTTCACTCTTCATAAAGGGAAGCACTGAGGACCTAAGTGTAAGCACCCTGGAATGGACTCGAAAAATCAATAATGTCACAAGCTGTGAATAATAGCTCCAAGGATACTATCTCTTTTTCATTAGGCAAACGTAATTTCTAATAATGCTTAATTATTAAGAATCAGGTATACTCTTCTAAAATGAAAGAACTGACAAGTAATCAAAAAGTATACAATTCAGGGGGGCCTGGGTGGTTCAGTGGGTTAAGCATCTGCCTTCAGCCTCAGGTCATGATCCTGGAGCCCTGGGATGGAGCCCCGTGGCAGGCTCTCCCCATGGGGTTCCCCCAATCATGCTCCCTGCTCAGCGGGGAGCCTGCTTCTCCCTCTTTCTCTGCCCCTTCCCCTGCTTGTGCTCTTGATCTTTCTAATAAATTTATAAAAAAATCTTAAAAAAAAAAAGCATACAACTCACATATACCATCCTATTTTCTTATTCAAAATATTACATTTATTTGAAGTATGGCATTCTTGTTCACTTGACTACTATCCTATATGCATTTGGATTTCCCCACAGGAAACAAAGTAACCCTTCTTTTTGTAATGTTTCAAAGACTGTAGTCATTTTTCTAAATTTCTTTAAGAATATTTTATTTTTGCAGTCTTCTTTAAAATGAATGATATCAATTCTTCTGTTAATTTGCCATATTCTAAGTCAGTTATGGCTGTCCTTTGCTTTCTAATTTTTGTCATCCGTTTTAAAATATCAAGGCAAAAACTGAAACATTTGTTACTCTCAGTCAATTTTAAGAATACTTTTTAAAATATACAACAATAACAAAAACTCCCCTTTTTCCCTTGCCAAGTTATGACTGATGCCCTTGTGATTTCATCATATTCAACAGCTTCCCATTATTGTTGGCCTATATTTCAGATACGGTATGACCAATCTAAATAACAGAAATAGGAGTGTTTTTATTTGCAGAATTGCGACAGATACAAAGTTGCTCAGTTATATTAACTTCTCTCTTTGCTAAATGAGACACTTTCTTACTTCAGTAATTAAACATTTTCAGAGAAAGTGAAAGGAAAGCAAAATCACTTTAAGCCTGTATTAAATGAATCTTAGATACAGGTCAAATTCTATACTACAAACATTATGAAAAACAAACATCATGTGCAATTTTGCAAGGCCATTTATATTAAAGTAATATTTGATCTGATGAGTTTTCATTCCATGGAAGGAGATGTGAATGGCAAAGGGCATGGATTTCAGCCTAGAATCAATTTGACATTTCCACATATTTCCAGATTCATGGCTATGTCACAGATGATTGACAGAGTGAGAAATCCTCTCTACCATTACCCTTCTCAAACACATCCCAAATCGATCCCCTTATTTCCATATCTGCTGCCCAACCTTAGTCCAAAACATCATCGTTTCTTGCTTGGACTACTGCAGTATCCTCCTAACCAGTCTCCCTGCTTCCTTCCAGTATTGCCTCCATACATTCCATACATAATATATTCTTTACATCCAACAGCCAGAGTGATTGATATTTATTTATTTATTTATTTATTTATTTATTTATTTATTCATTTATAGAGAGAGTGAGGAGAGGTGGAGAGAATCTCAAGCAGGCTCCATGCCCCACGCAGAGCTGACTCAGGGCTCAATCTCACAACCTGAGATCACAACCTCAGCAGAAATGAAGAGTCAGTGCTTAAGTTACTGAGTCACCCGGGCACCCCAGAGTAGACATTTTTGAAACACATATCATATCCTAATACTTTCCTATTAAACCCTATCATACCTAGGACAAAATCCAAATGATACTCTGTTTAAAAAACCCTATTCCAGTTCATGCTCATTTTCTTCTACCACATTTCTATTTCCGTCTGCTCCTTATGGTGCTCCGAGAGACCCTTCCTTACTGCCCCAGCTAATGGAGCTATCTGGAATCTCTCTACCACAGGATATTTTTAAAGTATATTCACAAAACTTATTATTTTAGGGAAGTTTTAGGCTTACAGAAAACTTGAACAGAAAGTATAGAGAGTTCTCATATATATCTCAGTGCCTCATCACACACATAGTTTTTCCTATTATTAACATCTTGCTTTTGTTGTGGCACATGTGTTAGAATGGATGAGCCAATGTTGATATAATATTATTAACTAAAGTCCATAGTTTATATTAGGGATCATTCTTTGTGTTCTATATTCTATAGGTTTTTGACAAATGTATGATGACATATATTTGCCTTTATAATGTCATATAGAATAGTTTCACTGCCCTAAAAATCACCTGTGCTCCATTTATTCATCCTTTCATCACCCCTGATCTCTGGCAACCCACCAATCTTTTTACTTTCTCCCTGTTTTTGCCTTTTCAAGAATGTCATGTAGCTGGAATTATATGGTACATAGCTTTATTTCACATTGGTTTCTTTCATTTGGAAATACACATTTTAAGTTCCCTTCATGTCTTTTAGTGGCTTAATATGTCGTTTCTTTTTATTGCTGGAATAATGGAACATTTTAACAGTATTTCACTATATTATGAGTTGAATGGTACCTCTCCCCACACATATTGAAGTTCTGATGCCCTGTGAATGTGACCTTAGGTGGAAATAGGGTCTTTGCAGATGATCAAGTTAACATGAGATCATTAGGGTGGTCCCTGCTACAAGATGACTTCTTTTTTTAAAAAAGGGAGGGGTGGAATTGGATACAGAGGCACAAGGAGATTGCCATGTGAAGACGGGAATTATGCTTCCACAAGCCGAAGAATACAAAAGATCACCAGCACACCACCAGCAAGGGGAGAGGCATGGAACAGATTCTCCCTCACAGCACTCAGAAGGAACTGATCCTGCCAACATCTGGATTTCAAACTTCCAGCTTCAAAACTGTGTGACAACTCTTGTTGAAGCAACCCCACTTGTACTGTGTTATAGCATCTTCAGGAAATGAATGCACATTGTCTAGCTGGGCCAGTTTGTTTATCCAGTCACCTAATGAAGGACATCTTGGTTGCTTCTAAGTTTTGGCAATTAGGAATCAAGCTGCCATAAACATTCATAAGCAGGTTTCTGGTGGACATAACTTTTCAATTCTTTTGGACGAATACTAAGGAATGCAACAGCTGGATCTTAAATTCAGTTTTGTAAGAAACTGCCAAACCATCTTCAGGAGTGCTACACCATCTACCATCGTCACCAACAATGGATGATAGTATCTGGTGATAGTATCCATTCCGTCACCCGTATTTGGTGTTGTCAAGTCTAATTGGTATGTAGCAGAATCTCACTATTGTTTTAATTTGCAATTCTCTACGAACATATGATGCTGAACACCTATTCATATGCTTCTTTGCCATCTGTATAGCCTCTTAAGTTAGGTATCTATTCACATCATTTGCCCATTTTTTAATTGGGTTACTTATTTTCTTTTTGTTAAGATTTAAGAGCTCCTTGTAAACTTTGGGTGCCACTTCATTATCAGATATATGTTTGCAAATATTTTCTCCCAATATAAAGCTTTTCTTGTAATTTCTTACCAGTGTCTTTTTCAGAGTAGAAGTTTTTAATTTTAATATCATCCAACTTATTACGTTTTCCTTTCGTGGAATGTGCTTTCAGTGTTGTATCTCAAAAGTCACCACCAAACTTGAGCCCTCCTGGATTTTTCCTCCATATTATCTTCCAGGAGTTTCATGGTTTTAGACTTTTCACTTAAGTCCATAATCCATCTTGAGTTAATTTTTGTGAAACATGTAAGGTCTTTGTCTAGATTTATTTTTTTTTTCTTCAGAAAGTACAAATTGCACTATAGCTTTTTGTTTCTCAAACATTTCTTCAACTAATTTCTTTCATTCTAAGTTGTCTTATTTGGTTTGCTAATTGCATCTCTTCTCACATAGTGACCTTTTTTCACTTTTATAGGTCTGTTTCATTTTACCCTAATATTTAGCTTAATAGAAGTTTAAAGTTTTGAAATTTAACAAAAAGCAACATTTTTCAACCAGTTAGTATCTAACTCAGCTTATATCCCCAAATACTGCTAGTTATTCTCTGTGTTTGCCTCTAACCAGTACCCGATTCTAACTTCAAACATAACCACAGGGAACTGGCCACCCCATGGCTGGGCTAAGCTCCCTGAGTGAGAAGTTTGAGAATTACTACGTGTCTGACTCCAAGGTGCCCCAACTATATGGACCTCGTTTATCGGTCTCTCTTTTCCTAGATCTTAACTCTTAGTGACATTTTCTACTAAAAGTAAGTGTTTCTTCCTAGTCCCTTACAAGCATCGTTTTCCCATGCAGGTATAGAAAGCCAAGATGAAGATCTTTAGCATTTTCACAGTAGTAAATCTGAGAGTAAATACAAATTTTCAGATGTGAAGTTCTATTTGTGTTTAAAGCATACCAAAAAAGAAAGAGAGAAAGATTGGAAGGGAAGGAGGGAGAAAAGGCAGTGGGGAGGAGGGAGAGAGGGAAGGAGAGAGAGCATTCTTTCCTTAGCAGTATCTTTAAAATCCCTATGATAGTGATGTTCTCTCCTAAAATGAACCCGACAGGGTTAGAGTGGGTTGAGACTGAGTAAAGGATCCAGTAGTCCCTAAAGATGAAGTTCTATCTCAGTACTGCCTCCTAGCAGACTAAATAACAAAGACAGGGTGATTATTTAATCAAAGTCAAGAAAACAATTTAAAGGAAGGTTTCCTCAGACTTAGACTCAATAACTAATTTTGCATTAAAAAAAAAAAAAACACCAGTAAATCAGCGAGCCAAATTTATAATGTGAACCATGAGAATATAGGGCAAATGATAAGAAATCAAACTGACCCCATAGATTAATTTAAAAAATATTTCCAAGATATATGTCTTGAAATGAAAAAGAAAAAAGTGTCAGTTCAGTAGCTTGGATTAATTAAAACTGTAGCCTAGAGAAACCACTGATATTGACTGTTGTTGCCCTGAGTCACCAAAAGAAAGACATAGCATTCCCACGATAATTCAGAAATTCATAGTCAATTGAACAAGACCTAACCATCAATCTCCCATTGTAGAATACCCAGTCCCATTCCACACTCCTCCTCCTCAAGGAGAAGTTCTAGAGGCCAAGGAGGTAGAGAATGACTTCAGATGACAGAAGTTCTCATTTCCCTATTTCCAAAACAATGGCCCAGTTTGACAAAGCTGTGGAGAGAGGAGAGAACCTTACTGCCAGCAAATGCCAAGAAATGTGGTCCTCATCATGTCTGCTGGCACTCAGAATGCCAGTGGAACCCAGAAGGATCGCAGGGTAGCATATTATGGCTGAAACCCTCTTCCAGCTTTTTCTGGAATTTTGCCATGTCACATTCAAGGGCAGAAACCATTCATCTACACGTAAGATGCCTTTTCTAGACTTTATTTTTTCTGGTTTCCAGGTGCCACACTTTTAAAATACAACCGTATTGTATATACCCTTCAAATTTAAAATGAACCTCAATATACTTGAAATACTATAAAGCATGTTATCACATTGGAGATGATACAAGACAAAAAGGTCTTTAAGGCCAGTAGGCAAAACATTTGCTTTTTTCTCTTCCTCTCAATCTCACTCTGCATATTGAAAAAAAAAAAAAAAAAAGCAAAAACTCACTATCAGCAAAAAATTGAGGGAAGGATGGAAAGAGGAAATATTTACGGAGTGCCATCCACATTCCAGTTACTTTACATTTGTGATATCATTTCATTTCTACAATTGCTTTAATGTAGGTAATATGGCTATTTTTTAGAGAGGAGAGTGAGGCTCAGAGAATTTAAAGATAATACTTAAGTCACAGATTGAAGTGATGGAGCTAGGATTCACACACATAACTCTAAGTCTAGACTCTTTACACCACATTGCCTTTTATCCTATATCACTCAGCCTCCTTGAATGATCAAAGAAGGATAAGCCACGGGGGCTCTTGCTTTCATCACGCTTGAAAGCCTCTGGAGGAAAAATAGCAAATACTGATGTTTTTGCTAAGCTAGAAGCATGAGAACCAAATATAATGTATGATTCTGGACTGGATGCTAGGTTTTTAAAAATCTATAAAAGATACTCCAGATGATTAGAGAAATTTAAATTGGAATAATATCAGATAATATTATTGTATCAAGTTAAAATAACTTGCATGGTGCCCAGCTCATAGAGAAGCATGTTTTTAGGAGACACAAGTTAAATCATTTCAGGGTGAAATGACATAATGTCTGTGACTTATTTTCAAATGATTCATGAGAAAAATGTACGTGCATGTATGAATATATAGAGATAAAGCAAATGGTGCAAAATGGTAATGATCACTAAATCTAGGTGGAGTATATAAGAGTACTTTTTTTCTGTTTGAGGGATTAATATGAGACTATGTAATATAGCTTGCAGTTGCAACAGCATTCAGATAGTCTCTAAAAGGGAAAAACTGCAGAAGTTGTCAGCTAAAATAAATGATAATGATTAAGGAGTGCACTTGTAGTGATGAGCACTGGGTGTTGTATGGATGTGTGGAATCACTAAATTGTACACCTGTATGTTAACTAACTGGAGTTTAGATAAAAAAGAAACTATTAAAAAATTACATTTCATGAAGGAAAAAATTCAATTAAAAGTCATAAGACCAGTAGAAAACCATGCCAGTCTCACCCTTGATAATTTCTGTTTATGAAGAATAAGGATAAGAAAGGAGAGAAGGAATAATAAATCATATAGTTTTGCAGAAGACTGAAGTTTTTGGATTAAAGGTAACTGATCATATTAATACAAGAGAGTCTTGGACACAGTATTTGGTTCCAGGAAGGACAGCTCCATAATTTGTAGGGCTCAGGGCAAAATGAAAAGGAAGGAACTCTTGTTCAAATATTATTAGTATTTTGGTATTAATAATTTAACCAAGTGTGGGTCTCCTCACAGTGGGGAACCCTGTGTGACCACACAGATATGTCCATATAGCCCACTATTATGAATAAAAAAATACTAAATATGTCACGGCTTTCTTCCCATAATTATAAAAAATCCATAGTCACTCAACCAGAATGAAGATTGTATTGAACTTCTATACCCTGTGTCAAGAGCTATAGTTGAAATAAATGAGCTCTATAGTGCATTCCTTCCACAAAAAGTTCCATATTTTATTGTTATTTTGCATTAATAGAATTTATTATATTTTGTATTCCAAACACAAACTCAAATGTTAATCATTCTTATCACATGACCTGGGCCTCCTGTGTCTTATATTATATGGAGAATATATGAAAATAGGTCAGAAGCCACATAAAAAGTCCTGTGTGAGTTGTAAAATGGATTTGGTCTTCTCAAATGTGTACATGAGAATGTAATCTAGCAATTTAATAATAATACACCAGAAGATGTAGGTTTTTATTATGTTTATTTTCACATTTTCAGTTATTTATAGATGAATTGGTCTGTAGTGTTTGCATTTGCACCATCAGATTGTGCTGAACTGATTATTAGCCTGAGACTCTGTGCAGTGTTTAGAAAGAAATGGAACCTGCAAGCCTTTGTCTTAGAAAACTCATGCCAGAGGTAAGCAAATCAAACTAATGAATGCTGGCTAATAAGTTTATCCCATTACTATTTCACATAGTTATGTCATGTCCAAACTTCGAATGAATCGAGGTTTCTCCTGTTGAAATGCTTACCCCATAAAATGTTCTTTCATTAGGATAATTTTTCATCTTCTTCTACCTGTTAAACTATTTCTTTAGTTATCATTAATCATGCTTTATGCAAATCAACTGCACAGGCAAACTGCCAACACAAAAAGGTCTTAATGAAAATTTTAATCTTTATTTTTTCATAAAATACTTTCATTATGAATTAGACCAATTGGTTATAAGGCATAATATCTAATTAACTTCCAGATACAAATACAGTTCCATTCCTAAAAACAAAACAAAACAAAACAAAAAAACCTGCATTTCCTGACTTCTTGCAATATAAAACATTTCATGTTAGACCTTGAGCTTTGTAAGACATTGTACCAAATCTTCTTGAACATTTCTGGACTTCCATATTAAAGGAAATGCAGAGGAGCACCTGGGTGGCTCAGTGGTTGAGTGTCTGCCTTTGGCTCAGGTTGTGATCCCAGGGTTCTGGCACTGAGTCCCCCATGAAGCTCCCCACAGAAAGCCTGCTTCTCCCACTGTCTGTATGTCTGCCTCTCTCCCTCTGTGTCTCTCAGGAATAAATAAATAAAATCTTTTTAAAAAAATAAAGGAAATGCAGAATATAAGACAATGCAATTATCAGGGATGATGAGGATATATCTGGTGATATTTCAAGTAAGGCAAGATCCCTGAAACGTGTATGTATGTTTGAATTTAAAAATAAAGGGGAAAAAAAAAAATAAAATAAATAAAAAAAAATAATAAAAATAAAAATAAAGGGGAAAAAATAAAGGGGAGACTTTCATATAGTGTTATTTATTTCTATTTTATTTTAAGCAATACATCATGTTTCTTAGTTTTCATTTTTAAAAGACCTATTTTTCAAAAGCAAAACAAATAATACCAAGCTCATGGATACAGAGAAAAGCTTGGTAGTTACTTGAAGTGGGGGAAGAGAGGGTAGGCAAAATAGGAGAAGGAAGTCAAAGGTACAAATTTTCAGTTATAAAACAAGTCGTGGGGTTGTAATATGCGCACCATAGGGACTGTATTTAATAATACTGTATTGCAAAAAAAATAATAATACTGTGCTGCATATTTGAAAGTAGTAAGGAGAACAGATCTTGAAAATTCTCATCACAAGGAAAATAATTTTTAACTATGTACAATGATGGATGTTAACTGGACTTACTGGGATCATTTTGCAGTATGTACAAATACAAAACCATTAGGCCATACATCTGAAACATACAATGTTATGTCAATTATACATCCACAAAAAAAACAAAAAACAAAAAACCCTGTTTTTAAGCAAAATGCTTCTTGAATATTTTATTATTTCTCTATAATGGAAATAGTGATACATTGACTAATAATTTTAAAAGAAGCTTTCACATAAGTTGTTCTGTGGAGTTGATACGATGCCCACTATATAAAACAGTTCCTAATTGTTTTCTTGCCATTTAGCAAAACTTTTTTAAAATTCAAAAAAATAAAAAAAGAAAGATTATAAAAAATATTTTTTAGTAGAAAAACTGTGAGGCAGGACTGCCAACCCAATCAAATATCAAGTCACATTTTAAAACAGTGATAATCATAACAGTATGCTACTAGAACAAAAATAAGTATGAAAATAAATAAAACATAGTGAAAATGTCTGAAAGAAGCTTTAACAGACATTCGTATTTGACATAGGAAACATCTGGAAATAACAAAAAGAATATTCATTAATAAATAAGAATAATTAGATTTGTGGAAAAAGTAATTTAGATACACAGCTCACACAGTGTCCATCAATCTAGTTCCTGATGGATTGTTGAATTAAAGTAAAAACAAATCTTAGAAAATTTAATTAAGTACAGATCACTAGAAAGATAATCTGCCCATAATCCATACAATATATTCAAACGAAGACCCTGACAGGTAAGTGAACAAAGATTATAAATAATTTACACTAAAGGAATTTGAACCCACTTTAGGGGCTCACATAAACTTAAATTTTGATACAGAAGAAATGCAATTAAATTAAAATTAAGGTAACATCTTATTTTTTTTATATTGAAAAAAACTAATGTTAATATCAAAACATAATGATAGTGACTCTGGAATCATACTGGTTTATTCTGATGAGATGATCTGTGCACATTCTCTATGAAAGGCTGTATAGGCTGTAAGGACAATTGTAGATTTGTTGCTACCATTTCTCTGAATTCCCACATTTCCAGGAAATTCATGTAAGAAAATAATTTAACTTAAGAAATCTATACATACAAAACAGTTGATAACAGCAACATAACAATAAATAATTAGAAGTATATATAAAGTTTAATGATGAAAGAATGCTACAATTACTAATTCTAGATCAGCTGCAGCCTTAACTATTTCCCTTAAGACTTAGTAGTAAAATTTGCAACATGATTTTAATGGTCATGTGGAAGAATCAATGTAGGAGAATCTCTAGGAAGTATTAGCAGACCTTTTCTAATAAATATCAAAATTGACTGTAAACATTTGAGTATGATCTTGGTAAAAAAGCGTATGTGGAAGCTAAAACAAATAAAGCCCCACAAATAAACAAACAAGAAGCAGAATCAGTCCTGTAAGCATAAACCGATGATTCCCAGAAAAGGGTCTGTGATGAGCAGCATGGGTGAAGGGCAGTGGGAAATCCAGGCTGCCAGTTCTGGAATGAATAAGTCATGGGGATAAAAGGCACGGCATAAAGAGGACAGTCAATGATACTGTAATAGGGTTGCATGGTGACAGATCTTAGCTACACTTGTGGTGAGCACAGCATAATATATACACTTGTCAAATCACTATATTATCCAGCTGAAACTAATGTAACACTGTATGTCAACTACACACAAATAAGAAATGTTTTTAAAAAAAAAAGAAAAAAAAAACAAAAGAAAAAGCAGCAGAGAGATCCTCACTGTAGACTCTAATATAATTTAATAATATGTATTAATGCTTCTAAAAACAAGTGTATTACTTAGCATGAAACAGTATTTTTTAAAAGACATAATGGCTCAAAACCAGTATTTTTCAGTCTACTAACCCCTGAGATGAATGTTCCTGGTCTAGTCAAAGGGTAGTTCCCTCCACAGGGTGGCTAAGGGGCATAGGTTTCTTCTGTCCTTCAGACCTCTTCCTCTAACGCCTCCTGGAACCCCAGAGGAAAGAGGACCTGGACGAAGTAGATTTGCTCGTTATCTTAGCCTAGAGATGGCATAAATGAGTCACACTCTTCTATGCCACTGGCTGGAACTCAGTTACATGGCCATCTCAGCTGCAGGTGAGGCTGGGAAATGAGCTTCCTGGTCCCTAGGAAGCCAAGAACAGAGATCTTGGAAGATGACTAGCAGTCTCTGCCACAACATAAACATTTTATGAGCTAGCAAATTCATCTTTGAGAATTAATTCTGAAGAAATAATGATACGCATTTATAATTATGCATGATAAAGTATGTTCATTAACAGTGCTCATTTTAATAATGAAAATAATCTCCAGTGACAATAATTTATAGAACATCAAAACAATGATGTACCATATAGGCCTATATAATACGTAGAGTAATGATATTAGTATAAAATAATAGAAAATGAAAAGTAGAACATAATATTAATTGAAAAATGAAAAAGTCAAGTACTGAACAATATCATGGTTTGAGATTTGTTATAATTAACACTATAAGTAAATGTGGATGTAGTTACAGGAATATAGATTCACATATACATATGGACATAGTCACGTGAGAAAAATAAGGATGTGTCCCCAAACTGGTTATTTTTCCATTTGTTTGTTTGTTTTCTGGTAGAATGAGGCAATTACTTTTCCTTTTTTGTAAAAAAAAAAAAGTTTGTGTCTTCTACAATGACTAAGCATTTCTTAAATAATTAAAATTAAAAACAAAAAATAGTAAATTTAAAAAACATGTTAAAATATTGAACAGGTTGATTAGATCTTAAGACTAAGCACAGTATATGCAGTTGTTTACAAATATGTATTTTTACATATTCACATATATACACAAAGACATAAAGGCATTCATGTAAATATATACAAATTTTCATTTGTTTTGTTATAATTTTTATTTATTTATTTATTTATTTGTTTATTATTTTTAATGATTTGGTTTATTTAAGAGAGCGTACAAGCAGGAAAATGGTGGAGGGAAAGGAAGAAGTAGACTTCTCACTGAGTAGGGAGCTATGTGGGGGTCCATCCCAGGACCTCGAGATTAGGGCCTGAGCCAAAGACAAACTGAGCCACCCAGACACCCTTACTTTACCCACATTTAAAAATTTACATTATTTTCACCATTTTTAATGAGTTGGGTCTTTTAATGAAAAGAAAAATGTAATTTAAAAACAAACTGTAATTTGCTGTAAAAGCCCCAGAAGTACTAGATTTATTCTGGGAGCACAGAAAAACTTTTGTCTTTTAAACTAAATTGGGAAAATACTTTGTCTGTCTCCCACTGTGAAAATTGAGAAAACCGAAGTTTGCTTAGACAGAGCCCTTGCATCCCCCAAGAAAAGCCTCTATCTTAACTCCCGGAACCAGTGAATGTTCTCTTATTCAGACAAAGCATCTTTTCAGATGTAATTAAGAATCTTGAGATGAGTTCATCATCTCAGATTACCTAGTGGGTCCTATATCCAAGGAGAGTCAGTTTACAAGAGACAGAAAGGCCGCATGACAAGGAGGCAGAGAATGCAGCAATGTGGCCACAAACCCAAGAAACACCCAGGACTGCTGGAACCACCAGAAACTCAGAAGAGGCAAGGAAAGGAATGTCCCCTAGAGCCTTGGAGGGAGCATGTGGCCTTGCTGACACCCTGATTTCAGACTTCTGCCCTCAAGATCTCTGAGAGAATAAATTTCTGTTGCTTTAAACCACACAGTTACGGCATTATTACAGCAGGCATGGGGAGCTAATCCAGAGGGGTTATACAAAACGAAAGAAATCACTCTATGTAATAAGATAGCAAGAATTTAGAATATTCTCCTGATCATGGGAGAACAGGCTTCGGGTACCCACAGGGGAGAAGAGGAGGATAGGGGAAAATAATCTCCCTAAAGAAAATAATAGATAGAAAATAATCTGGCACAAAGTGGCCAGCAGGATAAGGTGGGTGTAACCTAGAAGCTGCCACAATGAATGACTTCACTTCACTGTGATGTTATCTATGCTGTACTGTTCCCTAGCTTCATCTCTATTCCTCATCCCTCTTTCCTCAGTGAGAGTGGTTTTCTTAAATGGACAGGGTTTTGGGGATTGAGCATGTAGGGTTTGCATTGTGCGCCACGGAGCAGCAGAGTGGGGAGAGAGCAGAACAGGGAAGGGGCGAAACAAAGGAGGACCCCAGAATCAGCAGCAGCTTGGGAACAGTAATAAGTAGTGAGCAGGAAAACAAAAACCTGGCAAGCCTGCAGGGACCTGGAGATGGCAGGGGACCTTTCATAGCAAGGGCACTGGATCCAGGGAGTACATCTAGATGGTCAAGGAGAAATGACCGCAGAGCAGCTGGGGGCTGGAGGAGGACAGGACAGCCAGGGTGCGGGTTACGAAGGCGGCCTTGCGGTCAATTTCAGCCAGAGTTAAGTTCCAAGTTTTTCAAAACCAGCCACTTGAGGCCCCAGTTCTTTCTCTTTCTCTCTCTTCCTCCTCCATCTCTTCCCGTGTTATGATACGGATTTTTCATACCACAGTGTACGATAGGAATAGACAAGTTCGATTCACCAGAGTCAACACCAAGGACATGCTACCCCATGCCTGATGTCGTGAACAAATCATCAAAGCACAGAAAAATGGTAAGGACTCCACATGAAGAAGAGTAATGAATTAAGGGGGTGGTCTTTGAGGGGAGGAAAGATGAAAAAGGAAGAGAGGCAAGCAGAAGAGAACAGTAAAAATAACAAAAGCTTCTGGAAATGGGCAGAGGGATGAAAAGGTAGTTATCCTTCAGCAGTAAAATAGTAAATAGAAAAGTGTGGTAAAAATCTAATCAACAATGAGGTAAGGAAAGTTGTAAGAGTCAGAGAAACGAGCTCAGCAGGAAACAGAAGTAGAAGTGAAGAGGCAGAAAGAGAGCTTTGAATACAGAACACCGTATCATCATAATAAGGCAGTTTATATTAAACACGAATATTTTTAGAACCTATATAAAATCATTTCAACTTTCTGGTTTTTAATGAGAAGTGTAGTCAATTTAAATTTTAATTTAAATAACACTTTCCAAAGACCATAAAATTTTGGACTCCATCAGGATTTATTACCCTCTAGGAGAAGTTAGGTACTTTAGAAATGCATTAATTCCCTTACGACATTTGGCTTTTGCCACAGAACCAGTTGCTGGCTAAATGACTCTGTGACCTAAAAGAGCTCATTTATTTCTCACAGTGAATATTCACTCTTATGGAACATCTTTCATATTAGGAGGCTCCAGTTCAGGTTTCTGGAGAAAGGCTAATGATGAAACAGGATTTGACTGCTCCTATCTTGAATAAATTATTAGCCTTTTCTAGTTTCAGCATTAATTTTGTTATTTATGAGAATTAATATAAACTCTGAAAAACAAACTATTCCATGTTATGAAGTTTGAAAAATGTGACTTTGGAAAACTTATAGTCATCCATTTTAGTTTTATAGGAAAGAAGTTCTTTTCAAAATGATGAGATGTGAAGGTGATAAATATGTAATAATGTTTTCATACACTTGCCAATTTAATGTGTTTGCATAAATATTTAATACATCAATCTTTTCAAGAAGAACATGTTCTGCATTTCAATGTGTCTTTTCTTGTTCATTAGATTGACCTATTTCTAAAGTCCCCAGAGAAAATTTTATTACTTGGTGGACATTTCCAAGACAATGATCAAATCTTTTTTTTTTTTTTTTTTTTTGGTGAGTGTATAAGAAAATTCGATTTTTGTTTAGACTGTATGCAAAAATCATCATTATATATATGTATATGTGATTTATAAGAGTAAAATCTGCTTCCATGAATTTGTATTATAAGCAGTATGAAGAGCATAATTTGAATCAAATATTTAAAATGAAAGAAAGATGTTGAAATTGTTTTAATTCTGAGTCCAAAGAGGAAAGTTTCTGGTAAATGCTGACACCACAATTTTGTCCAAGTTTGAGATACTTGTATAAAACACACAAACTTTTTTCATGAAATTTAGTATAGCTCCAACCAAATTATCTTTTTAAGGTCTGTTCAGCAGAACACAATTCCTCATTAAATCAATATCTCTAGATCTTATTCACATTCAGTTATTTTTCCAGTGTGCCTTCTCAAATTATATATATGCCTGATTACTGCATACATAGCTCCTCTCAACAACACCTTGCATGTGTTACTTTATTTCTTCACATGTACTCTGAGGTTTTATATGTGTGTGTGTGTATGTGTGTGTGTGCTTGCTGCTTCATAAGACTATCTACTTTATTCCATGATGTTGCTATTCTTGTTTCTTTTTTCTCAATACATCTTCTACTGGGGTATATAACATTGAAACAATACTAAAAAGGTGTGTACAACAGAACTACAGACTAGATACCAACTACTGAGCATCTGTCCAGGTGTTCTTAAGCTTAAGAGGCAGCCTTCTCTGAGCTTTCAAGTTTCCTGAAAGTCCTAAAAGTCAGACAGACATAGCCAAGCCTCCCAGGACTCTGCCCAGGTAGGTGGGCTCTTGCTTCCCTCTGGGGAATTGATTCACTGGTCTATAAGGCTGAGCCCCTCCAAATGCCAGAGCATCCTTGCTGTCTCCTTCAACAAAGAAACAATTGAGAGGTGGAAAATTGAAGAGCATTCAGGTTGCTATTTTCCTCAGAATCCCCTAGTAAAAGGGTTAGCTTAGTATTTGTAATATTCGAAGATATGAACAGGGGAGGGAAGGAGAAAACTGACAAGAATATCTACATTTGAATATAGAACATAAGTTGCGCTGGAGACAAAGATTTTGTCTAGTTTAATATTCCTCTGTGGTTAGAAATGAGCCTCGTGCATGCGAAATGCTTAATAGCAGTAAAATAAATGAATCAGGATGATGATAATTTTTAAAGGGAAAAAATGACCCTTTTTAAGATCAAATCGTAAAATGCATCTTTAATGGGTGAAGTAGATCAAGATTCACCAGGCCCAACTTTGAGGCAGTTTTGGTAAAAATCCAGAGGCTTGGTTTTCTCTGAGAATAAGCTACCAAGTAACAACAATCTCCTTTTCCTTATATTTGGGGAGCTTTGGTTCCTCTCAGTCCATTCAACAAACACTTCAATGTGAGATCGAAGAAAATACCCAATTAAATTAATTAAAGTTTATAGAATGCCTATTTCTGACAGACTTTTGGTTAAGAAACGTGTGAGATACCTTGGAACAATTGAGGCTGGAGGAAGAGCAATTCATAAAAAAAAATAGACTTTTAAAGTGAGCACATACCCTGAACCATGTGTTATGAATGTGGTCTTCTGTAAATCACTTGGACCTCTTTGATAAATTAAATTATATTTAAATTAAGTCATATTTTTAAAATTATTTGTTTATTTATTTATTTATTTATTTATTTATTTGTTTGTTTATGAGAGACACGGGGGGGTGGGGCAGAGACACAGGCAGAGGAAGAAGCAGGCTCCATGCAAGGAGCCTGATGTAGGACTCGATCCCAGTCTCCAGGATCATACCCCAGGCCAAAGGCAGTGCTAAACTGCTGAGCCACCGGGGCTGCCCAAAATTAAGTCATATTTTTTAAGTCATATTTTTAAAATAAACATAGTAGCTCTGTTTCTAGAGCTTAATGAGCACTGTATTGCAGGAACAGGTAAGACACACTCACCAAAACTATGGAAGAAATCTGGTCACCATGAATTCTATATTTATGAAAAGGGGCTGAAGTAAGTTACTTTTATTTTACTTTTATATTTTATATTCCTCTTAAAGAATCAGGAGACATGGAAACCCCAAGCACTCAAACATGGCTTTATAAAGGAGGACAACTTACTAAATAGAAAAATCTCGATTATTTAGTTGAAAGGTGGATAACTTTCCCACACATGGCTTGTAAATCACACAAAAATACTAAAATATGGAAACTAGGAATTGATCAATGACTATCATTAAGTATGATAGTAAATGCTAGTGACCAAAATAGCCATTAATGTATAATTCAGCAATTGAGTAAGGTAATTAAAATCTAATAGGAAATAATTGTTCTCAAATACAATTAAAATATTACATTGCTTATAGCAGAGAAGTCCATAAACTTTTTCTATGAATGATTAGGTAGTTAATATTTTAGGCTTTTAGGATCTTACAGATTGTGTTGTAACTACTCAACTCTGTCCTTGTCAAGTGAAAACAACTACTGCAATGCATTAAAGAACGAGCGTAGCCATGTTTCCAATAAACTTTATTTACAAAGGCAATCAACAGTCCAGGTTTGGCCCACAGATCACTGTTTGCCAAATCCCATGATATGGCATATAAGACTCTTCAAAATAGAGCAAAAGCTTATATTGTATTCCACATTTGAAATATGTGGGGCCACTCCCAAATCTACTACTTGTTCATCATCTCTCTTCCTTTTCCTGTCCCTTCCCCCTTTCTAACTCTCATTCCTCTCAGATTCTGCTGTAGTATTTTTTTTAAAAAGATTTGACTTAGGGATCCCTGGGTGGCGCAGCGGTTTGGCGCCTGCCTTTGGCCCAGGGCGCGATCCTGGAAATCCAGAATCGAATCCCACATCGGGCTCTCGGTGCATGGAGCCTGCTTCTCCCTCTGCCTGTGTCTCTGCCTCTCTCTCTATCTCTCTGTGACTATCATAAATAAATAAAAAAAATTAAAAAAAAAAAAGATTTGACTTATTTATTTGGGAAAGAAAGTGAGAAAGAGAGAGAGAGAGAGAGAGTGCACAAGCAGAGGGGAGTGGGAGAAACAGGATCCCCTCTGAGCAGGGACCCTGAGTTGGGTCTCAATCACAGGATCCTGGGATCATTACGTGAGCCAAACAGACCCTTAACCAATTCAGCTACCCAGGCACCCCATTTCTGCTGTAGTGAATCAAGGGCAGGGGTCATGGTGTACAAAGGGAGTAACCTACTTCAAAGGGGAGGAGTATTTTTTACTGATTCTGTTTGAACTTTGAATTACCAATTCATGGTAATAAAAAGCAGAATGACTTTAGCTAATCTTATTTTTTTATTATTTTATTTAAATTCAATTAATTGACATATAGCATATTAGTTTCAGAAGTAGAGGTCAGTGATTCATCATTTGCATATAACAGCCAGTGCTCATTCCATGTGCCCTCCTTAATGCCCATCACCCAGTTACCTCATCCTCCCACCCACTTCCCCTCCAGCAACCCTGTTTGTTCTCTATAGGTATGAGTCTCTTAGTTGATTTTACCATTGCACCAAAAATTCTATCATTTTTACTGCCAATGTTGCCTGCATCAAGGCAGTCTGCTGCCACCATATCCAATGTTCTTCTACATCTTAAATGTAAAATACAACTGCATATGTTGGACTTTTTCTGAGTCTAATAATATTCTTTAACTGTTAGAGGTAATAGGATACATTATAACTTATTTAATAAAGCCTATATTGATACATATTTAAGCTATTTCCCATGTTCCCTGGAACAAATATATTCACTGAATATATTTGAACACTCATCTTTGCACACTTCTAAGAGTGTTTTGTTTGAATAAATTCCCAGCAAGTAATTGATGACACGTTTAAAATTGTAACATATATTGCTCCATGGCTCTTCAAAAATTCTGTGTCAATTTAAAACTATCCAAGAATAATTGAACACTATGAATAAATCCATACTCTCTCCAATACAAAATAAAATCAGTATTTGTAATTTTTGCCAATTTTTAACTCAAATGTGTATCTCATTTTACTTCAAACTGTTATTTCTTTTCATAAATTATCAACCATTTTTTTAAAATGTTTTCCTCTGAAAATCCTCTTCAATATATAATGTTGTGTAATTTGTGTTCAGTTAAAAGGAATGTCCACAAAGACAGTCTTAGAAACACATATATAAAGTTTAATATATTCAATTGGAGTATGTTAAAATTCTAGTTTGTTAAGATTATTTAGCCTCATTAATTAAATGTCTTTGGACATTTCTGTCTTGTTACACTTAACAACTCTCACAGGCTTCTCAATAAATTATTTGTATTTTTGTCAGTAAGAAATAGTTATCAATAATTTTGTTTGGTTGTAGTATAAATGATTTCATTCTAATATGAGTATGATATTTTCCAAAGACACATGCCCTCTCCAGAAAGCCGTACTTCTTTTCTTTGACTCATGAATGAGAATAGGGTAGATTTACACATGAACATCCTAATAGTTAACAATAAGATATAAAATCTCTAATCTATTTTCATAGGTATATAGCTTACTGTGTTTGGTATGAAATGACAACCTCAGACAAATATGTGATGATCTTGAAACACTTTTGGATATTTGACTTTTATGGGGAGAATGTTGAGCTGTTTTTAAGTTTTGAAGCACTACCTGAACAAGATACGTGCACTCAGCCTTCCTACTTTTTGGCAGTTGTACAGTCTTCATCCTGTGAGGTCTTCCCTGTGACCCTCCCCCTTAGCTTCTAGCTGTGGCTCAGCTCTCTCCACTCAAAGAGGGAGCTTTATCCATCTCTCTTTTTATTTCCTCCCAGTTCCTGTTAACAAAATAGGGGCCTATTATTTCCCCAATTATTGTGCATAAAGAGTTAAAATTTTACACTAGAAAAAAAGATTCATTGTCCATGTCATACCAACTCAGGCAAAACCCTTGCAAGTAGTATACTGTGCCTTCTTCCTTGGGAGAATGAGTGGTCTCCAAGCTCTTGTCTAAACTCAGGTGTTCCACCCATTCACTGGATGCCATCTACTGTTGTCTACTCAAAGATAAACTTCCACGGTCATTCTCTCTTTCTCTCTGTATCACTGTACACAGTGTTGGCATGCTCGGGGTTCTGCCCTTATAATCTTGGCATGTTGATCTTTATTCGACTCCTAAATGTTTTCATACAAACCACAACTTCAAATATTCTTATTCTCCTGAAAGATTCCTTGCTTATATCTGAAACCAAACCACACTCCTAAACTCTAAATCAATATATTCAAGTTGCTTACTAAAAATCTCTGGCAACATAACTACGAGGCATCTTTAACATATTTAAAACTGAGCTCCTGACCTTCCCTGTATCTTTCCCTCTCATGGTTCCACATCTCCAAAAATGGCAACTCCATTGTTCCTAGTTGCTCAGATCAAAACATTGAAGGCACAATTGAATTTTCTCCCTTCCTTATAATGACATACAACCAACAACAAATAGTCTCAACTTTTTCTTCAAAATATATCCATATCTAATAATTCTGGATAATGTAATTCTAATTATCACCATGGCTACCACTCTAGTCGAGGCCACCATTGTCATTCATTTCAACTATATGGACCCTCTCCTTCCACTTTTGTTTCATGCAGTCTGTTCTTCGCATAGTAGGTAGAGACAGGTCATGGTATGTCTCTCCTTAAGAACATCCTTTGGCTTACCAGCCTCCTCTGAGTAAAAGCCAAAGTCCTTGCCATGGTTTACAAGGTCCTATGTAATCCAGGCTAACAAGATCTTTATCTGATCTTATCTCTTATCATTCCCCACCTTGGTCATTTCTTGTCACACTGTCATATTTCTGTTTTCTAGAACACAGCTGGCCCTCACTTGTCCTAAGAGCCTGTGTTCCTTTGCCTGTGAATCTCCTTTCCACATAGATCAACAATGAAGACTTCCTCACTTTCTTCAATTTTCTGTTAACTTATTATAGGGGTCTAATATAAAATAGAGTATTAATAAAGACTAGAACATGCATAATAGTAAATGCTTGCTAAATCCATTATTAGATATTATATGGAATTAGATGTTATATATAGAGAGAGAAATATAGTTTCAATGTATGATTGAAATCAAGAAGATTTAAGGCAGAATAAATATCTTCCATGTAATGGTGAAGGAGAAATACTATCAGCTAACGGCTATTCTCCTGAGCATTGTTTTCTTATGCATATTAAATCACTTATCATTAAAATTGCCCTGGGGAATATGCTATAGTATTCCCATTTTACAGATGAGACACATGCAGAGAAAAATAATTTGCCACAAATCACACAGACCAGGAGCTATGATTTCCATCTAAGTGATGTGTTCAGAACTATCCCCTTCACCACCACACTCTTAGCCATTTTCTAAACTATTTCCATAATTTCAAGTTTCTTCACAACATAAAATTCCTTAGGCTCATTCTTGGAAAGAAAGAAAGAAAGAAAGAAAGAAAGAAAGAAAGAAAGAAAGAAAGAAAGAAAGAAAGAAAGAAACCATCCTGAGAAGTGATGCTTAAGAAGAGGGGGCATACACATGTGTGTGGGGGCATGGGTTTTATGAGAAGTCGTTATACTTTCGTCTCGATTTTGTTGCAAATCCCAAACTGCTCTAAAAAAACTCTTTAAAAATTCCTTTAGAAAAAAAAAAGTTAAAATGCCCACACAAATTGTAAGATAAGATTAGAAAAGTAAAATCGAGTATTCAAAAGTAAAACCAAGTAGGTACATTACAATTCTAATATAGTCCTAAGATTCCTGCTCCTTGGTGTACATTTCTGCATAACCCTCTCTATTGAAGGTAGGCAGGCTTTGTGACTATGATGGGATAGTCACTTCTGTGATTGGGTAATGCTACTTTGCACAGTTGACCTTAAGAAAGAGAGATGAGGGATGCCTGGGTGGCTCAGCGGTTGATCGTCTGCCTTTGGCTCCCGATGTGATCCCGGATTCCCGGGATTGAGTTCCACATCAGGTTTCTTGCATGGAGCCTGCTTCTCCCTCTGCCTATGTCTCTGCCTCTCTCTCTCTGTGGTCTCTCATGAAAAAGAAAAAATAAAATCTTAAAAAAAAAAAAAAGGAAAGAGAGATGATCCTCAATGGGCCTGGGCATAAGTTAGGTGAGCCCTCTTGCTGGAAAAGAGATTCAAATTCTAGAACACAAAATTGATGTGCAGGAAGTTTTCCATTGCAGCTTTGAATATGGAGAGAGTTGTATGGCAGGGGCCTGAGAGTAGGAGAGTGATCCTCCAGCAGGTTTCTATCAAGGAACTGAATTCTGCCAACAACTTGAATCATCTTGGAGGTGGACCCTGTGCTTCAGATAAAGCACAGTCAGCTGAGAACTGAGGCTCTCTGTGCCTGGATTTATGACCTACAGAACTGTGCAATCATATATTGGTATTATTTGAAGCCTTTATGTTTGCAGTAATTCCTTACTTAGCAATAGAAAACTAAGACAGGTCTCTCAGTTATATCAATGAACATAATTCATTCAAATTCACTCAGAAAAAGAAACTAATTTCTCTGATTCAGTTTAAAGAAATATATTGTGCCTAGAAGAAATAAATCTAAAACAAAATGCTATAGAAATGTTAAAAACACAACAAAAAAATAAGTTTCCCAGATTAAAGAAATAATAAAAAAAACAAAAGTGCCAACATGAACAGAGTAGATTGAAAAAACATTGCAGAAGCAATAGTTTATATTGACCAGAGGGTTATAATCTCCCATATATCTATAACAGCCATATACTTCTATGTGTCTATTTTATACAAAAATGAAGCATGAGAAGTACAAGATGAATTTGACAGGAAGATGTTTGTGAGAGTTTTCAATACATCTTTGTCAAACTCAGACAAGGTTCATAGAGTTTGTGTGCTTAAGGGATCACAGTGATTGGTGGCAGCAAGAACAGATGAGAAGCACATGGATAGGGATTATCGCTGACAATTTTTTTTTTTTTTTTTTTTTTTTAGTTTCAGTTATGCCTTTCGTTTAACTTTGGGGTGAGAGCCTGAAGGTACAACAAATTCTTGCTCTTGTCCTTTCATCTGGTTAAAATACACTGAAAAACTTGAGAGTTTAAACTATATTCAGAACCTTACCTTTCTTTTACCTAATTGTATACTTTATCTTGGCTAACTTAAA
Source organism: Vulpes lagopus (assembly GCF_018345385.1). NCBI lineage: Eukaryota > Metazoa > Chordata > Mammalia > Carnivora > Canidae > Vulpes > Vulpes lagopus. Next base: position 14,428,437 of record NC_054836.1, on the reverse strand, counting down.
GCTATGTCAGTGTTTGGATGAACATTACTGACAAAATGCTGAACGAAAAATATATACAGTATTATTACTATTAATATGAAACTGTCTTGTGACACTTTTGGTTTATTTTGGACTTGGCCTACTTTTATTAAAATTTTTATTATTGTATTGTAAAATTTTTACTATTGTACCTCTCTGGTTAACCTTTAAACTGGACTGCAAAGTCCACAGTGTGTCCTGGAGCTGTGATCTTCACAATAGTTTGGGTATAAATACCCCAGAGGGTACACAAAGACTTTCCAAAGGGTTAACATTTCCAAAGGCCACTGCTGCTTTTTAGATCCTCAGCTTCCATGTGGGTTCTTTTCTAATACTTATCTGAGAAAGAACAGGTTTTGCTGATTCTTCATTCGCAACTCCCCCTTCATAACCCCTTATCTTACTTCACACAGGAAATGATTCTCTCTCATTATCCAGAATCTTCTATGATGTACGTCCCTAGCCAGTAAAACTATCCAAGGTATCAAGTGAAGAATCAGTATGGTGTTGATTTTGACAAAGTGAATGACTTTACTGACTATTTAACAACTTGTTGGGCAAGTCAGATCTAAATTCTTTGTTTTCAAAAATATTGATGGAATGTTCAATAACATCAATAACATATTATTAAAAATAATTTTTGGCATATTCCTATAAAAACTTCAGGGAAATTGAGTAATATTAACACCCCATTCCCATATGGAGAGAGTTTTACATTTATAAAAATAAAACCCAATAGATTCAACTGAACTCTGATTCTCTAATATTGCTTATTATTCATCCACAGATTAAAAGTTTAATCTCTCATTTAGAAATGTAAAACTGATCAATTTTGTCATAACTAATTATTTATCAGCCTCTTAATATGGTTATGTTGTTCTGATCCCACAAAAAAAATTGCATTGACAAATTAGTTGTGAAGATACATCTTAATACTTAGATACTTTTTACAGGAAATTTTAAAAATTAATTTTGAAAAAAAATTAATTTTGAATTATATACACATATTTGTTGTAGAGAACTATAATATGGTAAACAATAAAAGATACCAAATATAAAATATTACATTAAGATAAAATTTTATTTAAGTTGTATAATAAAATTCAGAGATCTAGGATAAAAAACGTGTTATGTAAAATTCCTAAATATAACAAGAATGTCTAAGTACTTTTTAAAAAATAAATGATTGTGTGCATCAAATCAGTGTGGTATTTAGGTTTAATTGGTCATTTTTAAGATAGTTATCTGGGGGGATCCCTGGGTGGCGCAGCGGTTTGGCGCCTGCCTTTGGCCCAGGGCGCGATCCTGGAGACCCGGGATCGAATCCCACGTCGGGCTCTCGGTGCATGGAGCCTGCTTCTCCCTCTGCCTGTGTCTCTGCCTCTCTCTCTCTCTCTCCCTGTGACTATCATAAATAAATAAAAATTAAAAAAAAAAAAGATAGTTATCTGGGTATTAATTATTTAATGAAAATACTTGCAATATGTAAAATTGCATTTTATGACTATTTAAAATTTTGATTAAAAAATTTAGCTATAAAAAAAATGTAGCCATCAGCTTAAACATGCATGATGAGGAGCACAGTTTTCATAATTCAGTAAACAGAATAGAGTGAAGAAGTTTGAAGGCATTACCATAGCACAAGGGGTTTGGGATTTGGTCATTCCTGGGATGTAATAATTTCTTGTACTACTTTCTAATCAAGAGCCTATTTCATCAGCAATAAAATAGGATTAATACCCTTCTCAATATTGCTAGGAATAAATAAAATAATATTTATAACTGACTCAGTACTTAGTACCAGTACTTCCCTCATATTTTCTACTACAGAGAACATGGTATCCAACCTATGTTACTATTCAGCAAATGTGTTGATTTAATTTCAAATAATCACTGTTTGCCATAACAATATCCATAGAGAGGTTTTCTTGTGATAACAAGAACTCTGATCTCTGACCAACAGTTGAAGAGATGGATGCCATTAAAACAGATTGTTTTTCTGTTTTTAACTAGATCATGTCCCATCTTGACGAATTCAAATATTATAAAGAGAGTCTCTGAACTTTACACATATTATCCATATAGTATAAAACATGCTCATCATTAAAAATAATAAAAACCCATATTTTTCAAGAAAAGACATAATGATGTTTTCTTCAGGAAATACTAGACTCTCCCTAAAAAATGGCCCACAGAAACACTTATTCCCTGGGGTTCTTGTATTCTGTTATAGCTAGTAGAAATTTCAATGTAGAGTATTTTTTGTGTGTCTAGGGGGAAAGTCAAAATGACCAACTATCTTTGTAGTTCACAAACTATAAGGCTGAAGTTTGTCTGATGAATATAGTCTATCAGTGATCTTTAAACAGATATGAGTAAAGCGAGACATTGCAAATTTCAGACACATGGATACAATTTTAAATTAAGGGTTTCAGTAGATCTTTCAGAAACAAGAATGGCAGTGAGAGAAAGACCATGCCTCCCTGGTCCATATCCCTCATGTTAGGAGGAAGAATAAACAACTAGTAACCCTGAGGAATGAATTAAGAGGAGTCAAATCTGTGGCAAAAAAGACTAAAGTCATATACATAAACTGGCAGATTTATCCAAAAGTGATTTTGGTCATAACAAATACAATTTATTAGCTTCTGTAAATTAGGACTCTTCGTAAATTAATCAATCTAAAATATAACCTCTGGAAAATGGTTCATAGATTAGATTTCTGATTCATTATGACAGCTGAATGCCTGAGTCTATTTTTGATTCTGATAGAATCCTTAAATACTCCTGGCTAAATAAACTCTTGGCAAGAAGAGACGTCAGATTCCTAAGCACAATTGTGGCTTAAGCAGACAAAAGACAAGAGAAAACTATGCCTACACCTATCCCCACACAAAGAGAACTTTAATAAAAAATAATTTTCATCATCCTCCTAAAGTTTTTTTTTAATGTAGACAAGTAAAATTGGACTAGAACTGTGGAGTTAAATATTTGGAAATAGATGCATATTTCTTGGATGAATCTGATTAATTATGATTCAATCTTACTAAGGAGATATATACTCTGCTTATGTCTAATTTTATTTAATCACTTTTATTCATGAATACCTCTCTTCTTTATCCTTTGTTTTTAGAATTTTTATAAGAACTAACTCCTTGTGCAAAAATGTAAACTTTTTTGAAAGCGGTCATTTAAAACTAAGTACTGGCAATTGAGAGAGTCAAGTGAACCATTCAGTGCAAGTAAAAGTTCAAGCCCAAAGATTTTACAACATTCATTTCTATGAAAATAAGTAGAATATATGTTAGGATATATATTCAGACTTGATCCTATGCACATGATGTGTTCTAATTATAACAATCTAATTTATAAACAATATATACTGTGGTTCTGACAGTAAGACTGTGATGAAACACAGAGTACAAATTTTAATTACATACAGTTCTAATACAGTGAGCACCGCAGCATTTCTGTCATCTTTGAAATGGTAACAGAATGAAAAAAAGTTTTTGAAATATGAGCATGAAGGTAATGAGATCAATAAATGTCAGCTAGAAAAAGTAATCACAACTCCTGAGACTCACTGACCTTTCTACAAATTCCAGAAATAATAGAGTAGCCTGGGATGAGGAATTCTTTAACAATGAGAAACTGATACAATTATAAGAAGAAAGGGAAGCATAGATTGCCCTATGACAGCAAAAACATTGCCTATAAAGGTAATTTTGACACAATAATTTATTCCCTTGATTTTTCTTCTAAGGTCACCACCACCATCGATCACAAATCTTTGGTCTTTACAGAGACAAAATTCCCATTGAGGCCTTCTGAATATTGATATTCCCACTTCATGAAATTTTAGTTTGCTTTGTAATATTTAGCATCATAATAGAGGTTAATCATACAGTTAGTTAATTTAAATGCCCAAAGTGAAAAAATTCTATTTTGATAGTTGTAAAATCACTCTATTAGTATCTGAATATAACTTGGAAAAATTCAATTTTGGAAAGTGTTTGAAGGAGTCTTTGGAAAGATTTAATCATCATTGAATATTCAGCGTTTGAATATAAAATGAAAAGATATTATAAAACTCTAAACTACAATATTAAAATATATTTTAAAGTCCACAAAATTTTAGATCATACTATAAAATGAGGCTTCCAGAATGGCTAAGTTTCTACAGAACCAGAAGGGACCAGAAAGGAGTAAGTTTTCATTTGTTATAGCTTTTATCCTGAGTGCAGACTGGAGATGGCACTGTAAAAGTGGCTAAAATTTCAAGAGAAAAAAAAAACATAGTCTTTCTACATTAGGAGATCACACAAAAGTTCAGCAAAACCACAGATATTTAAAAGTGAATGTAAAATCAAGGAAATAAGAAAGCCAGAGATATGAGCCACAGATCTTGTTCATTGCTCATATACATTGTCCATATGGTTTGCTGATCCCCTAAACTACACATGCACTGGGAAAATTCAAAGAAGTATGGATAAATATAAAAGAATTTAACTGAGACTTAAACTGACAGCTAAGAGGCAGAGTTTGCAACTTGACTCCAACCAAATTAATTGCCAACTAAAATAAGTCATCCACATATTTCTGAGAAATAGAACAAAATCCAGAGACTCCACAACATGAAATTCATGATGCTCAGGACATAAATAAAAATTATCTGACTCATAAAAAATAAAGAATCCAAAAACAAACAAACAAAATCACCTAAGACCCAACCCAAAAAAGAACCAGGTCTTGAAATTTTCAGAAAGGATTTTTTAAAAGCTATTCACTCAGTAAAAATATGATCACAATGAAAAAAGAAAGTAAATATTGGAGATGAAATAAAAAGCTATGAAAGAGAACTAAATGGGACAGGATTCTGAGAAGATGGTTAAATAGGAAGTACCAGGAATCTGTTTCCCCAACTAGAAAAAACTTGTACTGGCAAAATCTGTCTAATGTAACTATTTAGGAACTCTAGAGGCAATTGAAGATTGCAACTTTCAAAGGAAGGCTTGAATACTAAATTGGAGTTAATTTCAGCTCTTAGCACAACAGCAGGTACCCATTACACACCCTTAGGCCTATGCAAGGTACACATGTTCCTGAAGAAACCAGCATAACTTGTGGGACCCAGAGTGAGCACATATATGGGTTTCTCAGTGAGTTTATCATCAGATTTCTCATCAGAAACTTTGGAGGCCAGAAAACAGTGGGCAGATATTAAAAAAAAAACCTGTTAAAAGAAAAAAAAAAGTCAGTCAAGAATCCTATATTCTACAAAACTGTCCTTCAAGAGTGAGAGTGAAATTAAGACATTCCCAGCTAAACAAAAGCTGAGGGAGTCCATTACCAATAAATCGGACCCTACAAGAAATATTCAAGGAAGTCCTGCAGGGTGACATGAAAGGACACTACACAGTAATTTAAAGCTATATGAAAAAATAGAGATCTCAATAAAAGTAAACGGGCAATTATAAAAGCCAGTATTATTATAACAATCGTTTGTACTTCTACTTTTCATTTTCTACATGATTTAAAAGACTAAAATATTTTTCAATTATTTGCTTAAAAAGCTAATATTACTGTTAACTTTAGCTTGTAATTCCATATGTTGTTTTCTACATAATTTAAAAGACTAATGCATTTAAAAAATTATTAGTTTATGTTTTGTGACACACAAAATATAAAGATATAATTTTGTGACATCAACAACTGAAAGGGTAGGGATGGAGCTGGAAAGTAACAGAAGTTTTGTATGCTATTGAAGTCAAGCGGGTATAAATTCAATTTAAGATGTTATAACTTTAGGATATTAAATGTAATTACCATGATAATCACAAAGAAAATAGGTACAAAATATACACAAAAGAAAATGAGAAAGGATTTTAAACATTTCAACCACACACACACACACACACACACATCAACTAAACACCCGAGAAGAAATGCAAGAAATGAGGAATGAAAATATGAGGCATATAGAAGCCAAATTGAAAAATGACATATGTCTCTCCTTATCAGTAATTACTTTAAATGAAATAGATTACATTCTCTAGTCAAAATATAGGGATTGACAGAATGGATAAAATCATGATATAACTGTATGCTATCACTGTACATCTAAAGACACAAATAGATTGAAAGCAAAAGGATGCAAAATGGTATTGCATGGAAATGATAACCAAAAGAGAATAGGGGTAGCCAAATGAATATCTGACAAAATAAACCTTAAATCAAAAAGGTTATGAGGGGGCAGTCCTGGTGGCTCAGTGGTTTAGTGCCACCTTCAGCCCAAGGCCTGATCCTGGAGACCCTTGATCGAGTCCCATGTCAGGCTCCCTGCATGGAGCCTGCTTCTCCCTCTGCCTGTGTCTCTGCCTTTTTCTCTCTCTCTCCCTCTCTCTCTCTCTCTCTGTCCCTCATGAATAAATAAATAAAATCTTTAAAAAAAAAAGCCAAAAGGTTATGAGGGACAAAGAAGGACATTATATACCAGTAAAATGTTCGATATAGCAAGATGTTATAACAATTATAGACATTTACATGCCTAATAACAGATGAACAAAATACATAAAGCAAAATCTGACAGAACTGAAGGAAGAAATAGAAAGCTCTATGAGAATTATTAAAGATGTCAATACCCCACTCTCAAAAATGGATAGAACAAACAGAAGTTAAGAAAGGAAACAAATAGCTTAAAAATACAATGAACCAACTAGATATGACATATAAAGAACTCTACCAAACAATAGCATACACATTCTTCTCAAGGGCACATGGGACATTTTCTAGGACAGCTCATATGTTATGTCAAAAATTAAGTTTCAATAGATTTTAAAAGATCAATAACATAGAAACTATATTCTCTGACTACAGTGGGATGAATTTAGAAATCAATAACAAAAGCAAAACTGGAAAATTCCAAAATTTGTAGAATTAAATATCACATTCTTAGACAACCAGTGGATCAAAGAAGAAATCACAAGAGAAATTAGAAAATACTTAGAGAAAAATTAAATTGAAAACAGATCATACCAAAACTTATGGATGCAGTGAAATGGCTTCAGGGAGAAATTTAAAGCTTTAAATGCAAACATTAAGAGAATTCCATGTCAAGATGATGATATAGGAATATCCTGAAAGTTCTTCATCCTATAGACACATTGAATCTATAGTTATATGTGGAATAATTTCTGCTGGGGTTGGGGGGACTAAGCTAAAAGCTGGTGAGGGACAAAACTAAAAGCTGGTGAAGCAACCCCTTTACATCAAGCAAATAAGGAAACCACATCAAAGGGTAGGAAAAGCTGAGAAACAATTTCACCATAAATTCCACTCACAGTGCAGCAGCTCACAGTGGGGAGTGAACTCAAAACCTAGAGCTTCTCTCTGAGGAGTTAAGGGTTCATACCCTATGTTGGGCACCCCAAGTTATAAGACCAACACATGAGAGACAAGTCCCCAAAACAATTGCCTGTGAAGACCAAATGGAATCCTCAACCATGAGACATGTAGCGCTGTGGTCAACTGAGAAATGGCTCTTGAAGGACTTTTCCATAGACTGAGCCACCTCAGGGACCAGCACAGACGTGGCCCTTTGAAATACACCCAGACTTTATGTGAAAGGCTGATTTGCTAATTTTAAAATGATGGCCTGAGGGGCAGAGGCCAGTAGGCAACATTTTCCTACTCTCAGCTTGGTAAAGCCAGCAGGTGCCATCTTTTTTTTTTTTCTTTTTCTTTTTTTTTTTTTATTCTGATCTTTTTATTTTTCTTTTGGGGGCAGTGCCATCATTGTATCCCCCTTCCACCTCACTCAAGCCAGTGAGTACCACCCTCACATTCTCCTTCTGTAACACCCTAGAGTGCCAGTATGCCCTGGGGGGAGCTTCTACACTTGTCTGACTTTTCAGTGTTTATGTCTGGTGATCCAGTATGTGTGGCTTCCATCCAAGAGATACCTCTTAATTGTGTGGCTCCAAAGACCAGGGAGATACCTGTGTTCCTAGGTCCCATGGGACTATAACAATTGTGGAGATAGTTCTTGGCAGACTACCAGTTCCAAGCATTGCACGGACAGCAGAATGAATCATATCCCCAGTCTTTCTGGGAAAAACGTCTATTTGCTTGTGCATAAGCTTTAGTCTGAAGGGCAAATCCTGCTTTGGCACATTCACAGGGGCTGATGGAGGTGCTCTCAGGGAATGGAGGCTGGCTCACACCATATTTTTATTCTTCCTCTACCTTGCTCTAAGTCACTGGTATTTTTAGAAGAGGAGCTTATACCCTTAACTGTGATTTTTATGGCTGCTGCCAAGAGACACATCTACATTGCCTGGCTCTGGTGGCCATCAGGGCTTATACTCACAAGTCCCATAGGACTGTGACCAATGAAAAAAGAGGTGTTTTTTTTTTAATTTTAAATTCAATTTGCCAAAATATTTTTATAACACCTAGTGCTCATCCCATCAATTGCTCTCCTTAGTGCCCTTTGCCCAGTTACCCCATCCCCCTACCCACCTCTACTTTCACAACTCTTAGTTTCCCAGAGAAAAAAAGAGCTTTTGAATAGCTATCACCCTCAAGGCACAGCAAGAAGCAACAGACTCAGGAGCTCAGTCTTTATGTAAAAGAGGTCTATTAGCTTGTCAATATAGTTATTGACTGAGGGGGCAGGCTTCTAATTAAAGATATGTTTAAGAACTGACTGTAAACCCTCCCTGAGACCTCAGAGAGCAGGTGCTATTTTGCCCTTTCCCTCTGCTGAAATACAGAACACCGGTATCTCTTGGAAGAGACCTCTTACAGGTGTCTAGTGTACCAGTCTTTACATCTGATGCCGTGCTTTTTGAAGCTGCCACCCAATAGATACCCTTCATCATCTCTGGTGGCCAAGAGAGTATGTGTTCCTAGGGCCCATGAAATTCTAACAATAAGAAAGACAGTTGTGGCAGGCTACCAACCCCAAGGTCCAACTTCACAGGGAGACTGAAACACATCTTCAATCTTTCTGTAAAAGCTGCCTATGTGAGAGTCCTAGAACCTCAGCTGTAGAGACAGGAATCAAAGTTGGCACATTTCAGGAGCTATGGAGGTGCTCTAACAGAACACAGTCTGGGGGATGCCATCACTCTGCTCTACCTTTGCTTCTCTTTTGCTACAAATATTTCCCACAAGAAAAACTTACATACTTATTTGGAGTTCTGATTTTTGCAACTACTGTTCAGGGGACACCTCCAGATTACCTGGCTCTGAATATCCATTGGGGCTTAAACTGTGATTACATAGGACTAATATGTTTTCATTATTTAAAAGCTGCTGCCAGGTTTGGCCTCCAATCAGCCTATATCTAGCTACTGACTGAAATCTACCACTTTGGGACATGACTTGTCTTGCACATCCTCAACTGCTGGGTAAAGATAAAAATAGGTAAAGATAAAATAGGCTGCATGGGCCAAAGAGATTAGAAATACAATCAAGATCTAGGGCAAGGTTGAACAATAACCCTACATAAGGCCAGCCCATCAAGACTCAGAGAGATAGGTGTTTTATCTAATACATAGAAACCAAAGAGAATCAAACAAAATGATGAAACAGAAGAATACATTCCAAATGAAAGAAAAAAAAATAAAAGCTTGGAAAAAAAAAACTTAATGAAACAGAGATAAGTAATTTACCTGTTAAAAGGTCTAAAATTTGGTCATAAAGATGCTCACCAAACTAAGAAGAATAGATGAACATGGTAGGAACTTCAACAAAGAGATGGAAAGTATAATAAAGTATCAAACAGAAGTCACAGAGCTGAATACAACAAATGAAGTGAAAAAACACACTAGAGGGATTCAACAGCAGACTAGATGAAGCTGTTCTTCTACAAGACTAAAAGAAAAGATCAGCAAACTCAAAGATAAGACAGAGGAACTCACCCAATCAGGGCAGCAAAAAGAAAAAAAAAAGAATGAACAGTGAAGACAGTTTAAGAGACTTATAGCACAACATCAAAGGGAAAACATTCACATCATAGGAATCCAAAAGGAAAAGAGAGAGAAAGGGGAAGAAAACTTATCTGAGGAAATTATGGCTAAAAATTTCCTTATGTTGGGGAGGAAAACAGAAACCCAGATCCAGAAAACCCAGAGAGGTCCAAAAAAGATGAACCCAAAGAGACTCACACCAAGACACATTATAATTAAATGTCAAAACTTAAAGACAAGGAAAGAATCTTAAAAGCAACAAGAGAAAAAACAGCTTGTTATGTAGAAGGGACCCCTATAAAACTAACAGCAAATTTTTCATCAGAAACTTTGCAGGCCAGAATAAAGTAGCATGATATAGTCAAAGCACTGAAAAGAAAAACTCCCAACCAAAAATATTTCTACATACCAAAGTTATCATTCAGATTTAAAGGATGGAGAGTTTTTCTAGACAAGCAAAAGCTAAAGAAATTCATATATAGCCCATAATAAATGCTAAAGGGACTTTCAGGTTCACAAGAAAGGATGCTAATTAGTATCAAGACAACATATGAAAGTACAAACTTCATCGGTAAAAAAAAAAACAAAAAAAAAACCTTAAAAAAATCTCATTGGTAAAGGTAAACATATAGTATAGTTAGTGAAATAATCACCTACAAAGCTAATATGAAGGTTAAAGACAAAAGTGATAAAAGATAACTGTAACTACAATAATTAAGGGATGTACAAGATAAAATTATCTACAATGTGATATCAAAAACATAAAACATTGGAAGAGGGTAAAAATGTGGAACTTTAGAATGTGTCCAAACTTAAGCTGTTATCAACTAAAATAAACTGTCATAACGTACTGTTATATGTAAGTAGGGTACACACAAAGCAAAAACCTATAGTAGTTACATAAAAGATAATAAGAAAGGAATCTAAACATGCCACTAAAGAAAGTCATCAAACCACAAAAGAAGTGAGCAAGAGAAAAGTAAAAAAGAAAAAGAGAGAAACAGAAGAAATATAAAACATTATGCTGATATCAAAACCAAACAAGAACACACAAGAGAAAGAATCATAGGCCAATATCCTGGTAAACATAGATGCAAAAATCCGCAACAAAGTATTAGCAACCAGATTTCAACAATACATTAGAAGGCATAGAAACCATAATCAAGTAGGATTTATTACTGGAATGCAAAAATGGCTCAATGTCCACAAATGATCATTGTGACATACCACATTAACAATGGGAGAAAAATCATTGATCATCTCAATATATGCAGAAAAAGCATTTTATAAAATTCAATATTCATTTATGACAAACACTCTCAATAATGTGTATATAGCAGAACCATATCTCAACATAACGAAGGCTATCTCTGAAAATCCCACAGCTAACATCATATTCAATGGTGAAATGCTGAATGTTATTCCTCCAAGATTAGGAACAAGACAAGGATGCCTACTTTCACTAATTTTATTCAATACCAGTATTAGAAATTCCATCTAGAAGCAATTAGACAAGATAAAGAAAATGCATCCAAGTTGGAAAGAAAAAAGTAAAACTGTCATTATTTGCAGATGACATGATATTATGATATTATATATAGAAAACCTTAAAGACTCCAACAAAAAACTATTACAAGTAATGAATGAATTCAGTAAAGTTGAAGAATGCAAAATTAACAATATATACAAATACCAAGTTGTTATACTGTATACCCAAAGTAAAATATGTTGTATGTGAATTGACCTCTTTTAAAAATATGAAAAAAGGCAGACATTACAAAACAAGAAAGCTCTCAAATCAACAACCTGCTTTTACAACTTAAGAAAGTTGGAAAAGAATAACAAACTAAATCTAAAGCTATTAGAATAAAGTAAATAATAAGAGCCAGGGCAGAATTAAACAAAACAGAGAATTGAATAAAAGTCAATGAAACCAAAGGTTTTATTTAAAAGATCAGTAAAAATGGAATATTACTCAGCAATTAGAAACGACAAATACCCACCATTTGCTTCAACGTGGATGGAACTGGAGGGTATTATGCTGAGTGAAATAAGTCAATCGGAGAAGGACAAACAGTGTATGTTCTCATTCATTTGGGGAATATAAATAATAGTGAAAGGGAATATAAAGGAAGGGAAAAGAAATGTTGGGAAATATCAGGAAGGGAGACAGAACATAAAGACTCCTAACTCGGGGAAACAAACTAGGGGTGGTGGAAGGGGAGGAGGGCGGGTGTTGGAGGGGAATGGGTGACGGGCACTGAGGCGGACACTTGACGGGATGAGCACTGGGTGTTTTTCTGTATGTTGGTAAATTGAACACCAATAAAAATTAATTTAAAAAAATAAATTAAAAAAAATAAAAAAATAAAAGATCAGTGAAACTGACAAACCTTTAGGTAGATGGACTAAGGGGAAAAGAAGGGATAAGATTCAAATTACTAAAATCAAAATTGAAAGTGAAAATTTTTACTGATTCTCTGGAAATTAAAAGAATTTTTAAAAAGTTATGAACACCTATATGCCAAAAAACTGGATAAACTTGATGATATGAACAAATTTCTAGGAATATAAAACTTATTAAGATTAAATCATCAGGAAATAGAAAATCTGAATAGACCTGTAACTAGTAATGAACTAAATCAGTAATCAAAAATTCGACAAAACGGACCCCTGGGTGGCTCAGCGGTTCAGCACCTGCCTTAGGGCCAGGGCGTGATCCTGGAGTCCTGGGATCCAGTCCCACCCACATCAGGCTCCCTGCACGGAGCCTGCTTCTCCCTCTGCCTGTGTAGCTGCCTCTCTCTCTCTGTGTCTCTCATGAATAAATAAATAAAATATTTTTAAAATATTGACAAAGGAAAGCCCTAAGCCAGATAGCTTCACTGGTGAATTCTATCAAACTTAAAAAAAAAAAAATTAGTACCATTTCTTCTCAGACTCTTTCCAAAAAGTGAAAAGGAGAGAACACTAACTCATTTGATGAGAGCCAGCATCACCCTGATGCCAAAGCCAGGCAAAGACACTACAAGTAAACTACAGACCAATATCCCTTCTGATCATGAATACAAAAATCCTCATCAATATACTGGAGCAAACCAAATTCAGCAACATAATAAAAAGATTATACACAATGATCAAATGGAGTGTGTTCTGGAATGTAAGAATGGTTAAACAAATTAAAAATCTATCAGTGTAATGTACCACATTAACTGAATGAAAAGAAAACAACACATAGTCATCCAATGCAGAAAAATAATTTAACAAAATTCAGTCCCCTTTCATGATAAAAACACTCAACAAACTAAAAATAGAAAGAAACTATCCTTACATAAAAACCCATAGATTTAAAATCTACAGCAAACATCACACTAAATGGGGGAAAACTGAAAGCTTTTCTTCTAATATCAGGAACAGGGCAATAACGTCTACTTTCATCATTTCTATTTAACATAGCACTGGAAGTTCTAGCCAGAACAATTAGGCAAGAAAGAAAAATAAAAGGCATCTAAATTGGAAAGGAAGAGATAAAGTTATCTCTATTCACAGATGACATGACCTAATCTACAGGAAACCCTGAAATTTTCATACATAAATAAAACTGTTAGAACTAATAAATAAATTCAGCAAAGTAGCAGGATAAGTTAACATACAAATACCAGTTGTATTTCTATATACTAACAATAAGAAATCTGAAAAGGAATAAAATCTAAATAAGTAAGTAAGTAAGTAAGTAAGTAAGTAAGTAAATGGGACACCTGGGTGGCTCAGCAGTTGAGTGCCTGCCGTTGGCCCAGGGTGTGAACCTGGAGTCCTGGGATCGAGTCCCACATCAGGCCCCCTGCATGGAGACTGCTTTTCTCTCTGCCTGTGTTTCTGCCTCTCTCTCTCTCTCTCAGTGAGTCTCTCATGAATAAATAAAGTCTTTTATAAAAAATCTGAAAAAGAAATTACAAAAACAATTCCATTTACAATAGTATCAAAAAGAGTAAAATGCTTAGTAATTAAATTAAACAAGAAAGTGAAAAACTTGTAAAATGAGAACTATAAAACATTAATTAAAGAAATTAAAGAAGATATAAATAAATGAAAACATGCCATATTCATGGATTGGAAAACTCAACATTGTTAAGATGAGCAATACTACCTAAAGAAATCTAAAGATTCAATGCAATTGCTCTCAAAATCCCAATGACATCTTTTGCAGAAATAGAAAAACCTGTCCTAAAATACATATGGAATCTCAAGGGATCCTGAATAGCCAAAACAATTTTGGATAAGACAAATGAAGCTGAGTGACTCAGACTTCCTGATTTAAAATCTTACTACAAAGCTACAATAATCAAAAGACCATGCTAGTGGCAATAAAGACAGATAAATACACTAATGAAAGAGTGTAGAGAGCCCAGAAAAAATCTTCACATATATGTTCAAATGACTTTTGTCAAGGTTGCCAAGACCACTCAATGAAGAAAGGAGAGTCTTTGCAAAAATGATGTCAGACAGACTAGAAATCCACATGTAAAATAATGAAATTGGATCCTTATCTAACATCATATACAAATATTAACTAAAAATGGGTCAGACTTAAATGTAAGACCTAAAACTATAAAACTCTTAGGAGAAAACATAGGGCAAAATCTTCACAACACTGAATATGGCAGCAATTTTTTTTTGATATGACACCAAAGGCACATGCAACAAAAGAATGAATAAGCAAATTGGACTTTAAACTTTTGAAATTTATACACCCAAAGACACTATCAACAAAGTAAATGGGCAACCCACAAAATAGGAGAAAATATCTGCAAATCATATACCTGACAAAGGATTAATATCCAGAACATATAGATAATTGCTAAAACCCAGTAACAGCAACAACAAAACAACCCAATTCAAATATAGGAAAAGGAATTGAATAGACATTTCTCCAAAAAGATATACAAATGGCCAGTAAGCACATGTAAAGATGGTCAACACCACTAATCATTCAGGAAATGCAAATCCAAATTACAATGAAATACCACCTCATACCAATTAGGATGGCTACTATAAAAAACACCATAAAGCATGTGGACAATTAGAGCCCCTGTGCACTGTTGGTAGGACTGTGAGATGAGGGACGCCTGGGTGGCTCAGTGGTTGGGCGCCTGCCTTCGGTTCAGGTCGTGATCCCGGGGTCCCGGATCGAGTCCCGCATGGGGCTTGCTGCGTGGAGCCTGCTTCTCCCTCTGCCTGTGTCTCTGCCTCTCTCTCTTAGTATGTGTCTCTTATGAATAAATAAATCTTTTTTTTAAAGAAATGCAAGGGGGTGGGGCAAGCTGGCGGAAGAGTAGGGTCCCCAAGTCACCTGTCCCCACCAACTTACCTAGATAACCTTCAAATCATCCTGAAAACCCACGAATTCAGCCTGAGATTTCAAGAGACAACAGCTGGAATGCTACAGTGAGAAGAGTTCGTGCTTCTATCAAGGTAGGAAGACGGGAAAAAATAAATTAAAAAAGCATCCAAGGGGGAGGGACCCCGCGAGGAGCCGGGCTGAGGCCGGGTGGCGAGTGCCCCAAGGTGGGAAAGCCCAATCTCGGAGAAGCAGGAGCTTTACCAATCTTCCTGGACAGAAAGGCAGGGAATCGGGCAGGATCCCAGGAGGGGCGGTGGGGCTCCCAGGCTCCCAGGGGCACTAACAGAGGAGGTGCCCCCGGGGGAGAGCGCGCCACACCCCGCGGCTGAGCTCCCTAAAGGGCTGGAGCGCGAGGCCGGTGGGGTCCCGGGAGCAGCTCGGAGGCGGCTGGGAGGTGGCTCGGCGCAGCCTGGGAGTGCGATTCCCGCGCCGCAGGCCCCGGGTTCCAGGGCCCCGGAGGACAAAGCTGGGATCCTGCACTCCTCCGAGGACAGGCGGAGGCCGGGAGGGCCCAGGACAGCAAGATGCTCCTCCCGCCGGGTGCCCCAAGCTGTGCAGGTCAGCGCCCCCCGCCCCCAGGGCATCCAGGCCAGTGTGGACTGGGAGACTGCGGTGGTTACTGGGGGAGCTGACTCCAGGGCTGGGGACCTGGCCACCGCCAGTGTTGTTGTTCCTCCTGGTGTCACCGTGTGCCTGGGACGGATTGGGGCTGCCAGGAAATAGGAGCCTCACAGGATAAACAGCCTCCACTCAGCTGTGACCTGGCAGGGGCGGGGCAGCTCCCCCAGGTGCACACACCCGAGAATCAGCATAGCAGGCCCCTCCCCCAGAAGATCAGCAGGAAGGACAACAAGTTCTTGACCCAGCAGAGCTAGAAAGCTCCAGGGGAAGTCGAGGGACTTACAGTATACAGAATCAGAGGATACCCCTCCTTCTTTTGTTTTTGGTTTTTTTGTTTTGTTTTGTTTTTTGTTTTTGTTTTTGTTTTTTGTTCTTTGTTTCCCCCCTTTTTTTCTCTTTTTTTTCCTTCCTTTTTTCAGTGCAACTTGTTTTTAGACACTCTGCACTCAGCAAAATGACTAGAAAGACTCACCACAAAGAAAGAACCAGAAATAGTACTCTCTGCCACAGAGTTACAGAATTTGGATTACAATTCGATGTCAGAAAGCCAATTCAGAAGCACAATTATAAAGCTACTGGTGGCTCTGGAAAAAGGCATAAAAGATTCAAGAGAGTTCATGACTGCAGAATTTAGATCTAATCTGGCCGAAATTAAAAATCAATTAAATGAGATGCAATCCGAACTGGAGGTCCTAACGACAAAGGTTAATGAGATAGAAGAACGAGTGAGTGACATAGAAGACAAGTTGATGACAAGGAAGGAAGCTGAGGAAAAAAGAGGAAAACAAAAGATCATGAGGAAAGGTTAAGGGAAATAAACGACAGCCTCAGAAGGAAAATCTACGTTTAATTGGGGTTCCCTAGGGCGCTGAAAGGGACAGAGGACCAGAAAGTGTATTTGAACAAATTATACCTGAGAACTTCCCTAACTTGGGGAGGGAAACAGGCACTCAGATCCAGGAGACAGAGATTCCCGCCCCCAAAATCAATAAAAACCGTTCAACACCCCAACATTTAATAGTGAAACTTGCAAATTCCAAAGATAAAGAGAAGATCCTTAAAGCAGCAAGAGACAAGAAATCCCTCACCTTTATGGGGAGAAGTATTAGGTTAACAGCAGACCTCTCCACAGAGACCTGGCAGGCCAGAAAGGGCTGGCAAGATATATTCAGGGTCCTAAATGAATAGAACGTGCAGCCAAAAATATTCTATCCAGCAAGGCTCTCATTCAGAATAGAAGGAGAGATAAAGAGCTTCCATGATAGGCAGAAACTGAAAGAATATGTGACCACCAAAACAGCTCTGCAAGAAATATTAAGGGGGACTCTGTCAAAGAAAGAGGAAATCCAAAGAAATAATTCACAAAAAAAGGGACTGAATAGGTATTATGATGACACGAAATTCATATCTTACAATAGTAACTCTGAACGTGAATGGGCTTAATGATCCCATCAAAAGGTGCAGGGTTTCATACTGGATAAAAAAGCAAGACCCATCTATTTGCTGTCTATAAGAGACTCATTTGAGACCTAAGGACACCCACAGCCTGAAAATAAACATTGGAGAACCATTTACCATTCAAATGGTCCTCAAAAGAAAGCAGGGGTAGCCATCCTTATATCAGATAAATTAAAGTTTATCCCAAAGACTGTAGTAAGAGATGAAGAGGGACACTATATCATACTTAAAGGGTCTATCCAACAAGAGGACCTAAAAATAATGAATATTTATGCCCTAATATGGGAGCTGCCAAGCATATCAATCAATTAATAATGAAAATTAAGACATACTTAGATAATAATACACTAATAATCAGGGACTTCAACATGGCACTTTCTGTAAATGACAGATCTTCTAAGCACATCTCCAAAGAAACAACAGCTTTAAATGATACACTGGACCAGATGGATTTCACAGATATTTACAGAACTTTACATCCAAACTCAACTGAATACACATTCTTCTGAAGTGCACATGTAACTTTTTCCAAAATAGACCACATGCTGGGTCACAAATCAGGTCTTAACCGATACCAAAAGATTGGTGTTGTCCCCTGCATATTTTCAGACCATAATGCTTTGAAACTAGAACTAAATCAAAAGAAGAAATTTGGAAGAAATTCAAACACGTGGAGGTTAAAGACAATCCTGCTAAAAAAATGAAAGGGTCAACCAGGAAATTAGAGAAGAATTAAAAAGATTCATGGAAACTAAAGAAAATGAAGATACAACTGTTCAAAATCTTTGGGATACAGCAAAAGCAGTCCTGAGATGGAAATACAGCGCAATACAAGCATCCCTCAAAAAACTGGAAAAAACTCAAATACAAAAGCTAACCTTGCACCTAAAGGAACTAGAGAAAGAACAGCAAATAAAACCTACACCCAGCAGAAGAAAAGAGTTAATAAAGATTCAAGCAGAACTCAATGAAAGAGAGAACAGAAGTATGGAACATATTAACAAAACGAGGAGTTGGTTCTTTGAAAGAATTAATAAGATAGATAAACCATTTTCCAGCCTTATTAAAAGGAAGAGAGAAAAGACTCAAATTAATAAAATCATGAATGAAAGAGGATAGATCACCACCAGTACCAAGGAAATAAAAACGATTTTAAAAACATGTTATGATCAGATATACGCCAATTAATTAGGCAATTTAGAAGAAATGGATGCATTTCTGGAATACCACAAACTACCAAAACTGGAGCAGGAAGAAATAGAAAATCTGAACAGGCCAATAACCAGGAAGGAAACTGAAGCAGTCATCAAAAACCTCTCAAGACACAAAAGTCCCAGGCCACATGGCTTCCCAGGGGAATTCTATCAAATGTTTAAAGAAGAAACAATACCTATTCTACTAAAGCTGTTCCGAAATATAGAAAGAGATGGAGTACTTCCAAACTCTTTCTACGAGGCCAGCATCACCTTAATTCCAAAACCAGACAAAGACTCCACCAAAAAGGAGAATTATAGACCAATATCCCTGATGAACACAGATGCAAAAATTCTCAACAAGATACTAGCCAATAGGATCCAACAGTACATTAAGAAGATTATTCACCATGACCAAGGGGGATTTATCCCTGGGATGCAAGGCTGGTTCAACACCCATAAATTAATAAACGTGATAGATCATATCAACAAGAGAAAAAACAAGAACCATAGGAACTCTCAATAGATGCAGAGAAAGCATTTGACAAAATAACAGCATCCATTCCTGATCAAAACTCTTCAGTGTAGGGATAGAGGGAACATTCCTCAACATCTTAAAAACCATCTACAAAAAGCCCACAGCAAATATCATTCTCAATGGGGAAACACTGGGAGCCTTTCCCCTAAGATCAGGAACATGACAGGGATGTCCACTCTCACTACTATAGTACTAGAAGTCCTAGCCTCAGCAATCAGGCAATAAAAAGAAATAAAGGGCATTCAAATTGGCAAAGAAGTCAAACTCTCCCTCTTTACAGATGACATGATACTCTACATAGAAAACCAAAGACTCCACCCCAAGATTGCTAGAACTCATATAGCAGTTCGGCAGTGTGGCAGGATACAAATTCAATGGCCAGAAATCAGTGGCATTTCTATACACTAACATTGAGACTGAAGAAAGAGAATTTAAGGAGTCGATCCCATTTATAATTGCACCCGAAAACATAAGATACCTCGGAATAAACCTACCCAAAGAGGTAAAGAATCTATACCCTAAAAACTACAGAACACTTCTGAAAGAAATTGAGGAATACACAAAGAGATGGAAAAATATTCCATGCTCATAGATTGGAAGAATTAATATTGTGAAAATGTCAATGCTATCCAAGGCAATTTACACATTTAATGCAATCCCTATCAAAATACCATGGACTTTCTTGAGAGAGTTGGAACAAATCATCTTAAGATTTGTGTGGAATCAGAAAAGACTCCAAATAGCCAGGGTAATATTGAAAAAGAAAACCATAGCTGTGATAATCAAGACAGTGTGGTACTGGCACAAAAACAGACACATAGATGGAACTGAATAGAGGCTCCAGAAATGGCCCCTCAACTCTATGGTCAACTAATATTTGACAAAGCAGGAAAGACTATCTCCTGGAAAAAAGACAGTCTCTTCAGTAAATGGTGCTGGGAACATTGGAAAGCCACATGCAGAAGAATGAAACTAGACCATTCTCTTACACCATACACAAAGATACACTCAAAATGGATGAAAGATCTAAATGTGAGACAAGAATCCATCAAAATCCTAGAGGAGAACATAGGCAACACCCTTTATGAACTTGGCCACAGCAACTTCTTGCAAGATACATCTATGAAGGCAAGGGAAACAAAAGCAAGAATGAACTATTGGGACTTAAGATAAAAAGCTTCTGCACAGCAAAATAAACAGTCAACAAAACTAAAAGACAACCTACAGAATGGGAGAAGATATTTGCAAATGACATATCAGATAAAGGGCTAGTATTCAAGATCTATAAAGAACTTACTAAACTCAACAGCAAAGAAACAAACAATCCAATCATGAAATGGGCAGAAGACATGAACAGAAATTACAAAGAGGAAGACATAGACATGGCCAACGAGCACATGAGAAAATGCTCCGCATCACTTGCCATCAGGGAAATACAAATCAAAACCACAATGAGATACCACCTCACACCAGTAAGAATGATGAAAATTAACAAGACAGGAAACCACAAATGTTGGAGAAGATGTGGAGAAAGGGGAACCCTCTTGCACTGTTGGTGGGAATGTGAACTGGTGCAGCCACTCTGGAAAACTGTGTGCAGGTTCCTCAAAGAGTTAAAAATAGACCTGCCCTACAACCCAGGAATTGCACTGCTGGGGATTTACCTCAAAGATACAGATACAGTGAAACACCAGAGCACCTGCACCTCAATGTTTATAGCAGCAATGTCCACAATAGCCAAACTGTGGAAGGAGCCTTGGTCTCTATTGACAGCTGAATGGATAAAGAAGATGTCGTTTACGTATACAATACAATATTCCTCAGCCATTAGAAACAACAAATACCTGCCATTTGCTTCAAAGTGGATGGAACTGGAGGGTATTATGCTGAGTGAAATAAGTCAGTCGGAGAAGGACAAACATTATATGGTCTCATTCATTTGGGGAATATAAAAAATAGTGAAAGGGAATAAAGGGGAAAGGAGAGAAAAATGAGTGAAAATATCAGTGAGGGTGATAGAACATGAGTGACTCCTAACTCTGGGAAACAAACAAGGGGTAGTGGAAAGGGAGGTGGGTGGGGGGTTAGGGTGACTGGGTGACAGGCACTGAGTGGGGATACTTGACAGGATGAGCACTGGGTGATATGCTATATGCTGACAAATTGAACTCCAATTAAAAAAAAAATGAGAAACTGAGACATAGAACAAAAGAAGTTCAATAAAGAGTTTCTACTGGACATAAGGTATCTGGGTGGCTCAGTTGGTTAAGTGTCTGACCCTTGATTTCAGCTCAGGTCATGATCCCAGTGTCCTGGGATGGAGTCCCTAGTCTGGTTCCTTGCTGAGTGGAAAATCTGCTTGAGATTCTCTCCCTCTGGCCCTCCCCCCAACTTGTGCCTGCACTCTTTCTCTCAAATAAATAAAAGCATTTAAAAAAAGGGAATGCAAAATGATATAGCTGCTGCAGAAAACAATATAGTAATTCCTCAAAAAAGTAAAAAATAGAATTGCCTTATGATCCAGCAATTCCACTCCAAGGTATATATTTAAAAGAACTGAAAGCAGGGTCTCAAAGATATATTTGCACACTCATGATAATAGCATTATTCATAACAGCTAAACATGGAAGTAACCCAGATGTCACTGACAGATTAAAAAAAAAAAGCAAAGTGTAGTATATACATATAGTACAATATCATTCAGTCCTTAAAAAGGAAGTCATGTTGTAGCATGGATGAACCTTGAAGAAATAATGCTAAGAGAAATAAGCCAGTCACCAAAAGACAAATACTATATGATTCCATTATATGAATTTCTTAGAGTAGCTAAAATCACAGAGATAGAAAGTAGAATTGTAGTTGCCAGTAGCAAGTGGCAGAAGGTAATGGGAAGCTTTTCTTTAAAACACAGTTTCACTTTCACCAGATAAAAAGAGCTGTAGATGGATGGTTATTGATAGTGATTGTTGCCCAACATTATGAATTTATTAATATACTCTTAAAAATGGTTACAATGATAAATTTCATGTCAGGTATATTTTATCATACAAAAGTTGTTGTTTTTTTTTTAAAGAACCAAATGAAAATTCTAGAACCGAAAAGCCAATGTCTGATTTTCTTAAGGACTGGATTTACTTAAGGACTATAAAGCAGAATAGAAAGGACATAAAAATCACTGAACTTATAGACAGCTACATCAATAATTATGATTTAATTATCAGATGTGAAGAACAGAAACAGAAAAGATTGGGAAAAAATGAACAATATCTTAGGGAACTCTTAGACAAAAGCTAAAGTTCAAACATACATGTAATTGCAATCCCAGAAGAAAAAGTGATAAAAAAATGAAGCAGTATTTAAAGAAATTGTAGCTAACGATTTTCAAAATTTAGTAAAAGATAAATTTACAGCTTCAAAAGGCTCAGGGAAGCACAGGTAGGATAAATATGAAGCGAACCATGCCCAAGCACCTCATAGCCAAACTTCTGAAAGAGAAAGGCTTGAAAGCAGTCACAGAAAACTGATAGAAGATGAACAATGTGAATGGCCAATAATTCATCAGAAACCACTGAGGCCAAAAAATCTTAAAAAATACTGAAAGAGGAAATACAAATCCAGAATTCTATGTTCAGTGAAAATATTCTTCAAGGATATAAAAGTAAAATAAAAATAATCAAAGATAAATTAAAACTAAGATATTTTATCGCCATCAGAAATTCACTACTATCAGAACCATTAGAGGGATTCCTTCAGGCTGAATGGAAATGACACTATATGACACTCAGATCTTTGAGAAGGAATGTAAAACCTTGAAAAGGTTTTTAGAAAAGCAAAGGAAGCAAATATAAAAGACTGTATTTTCTCTTAATTTCATTAAAATCCAAAAGACCATTTAAAGCAAGTATTACATTATCTTGTCGGGTGATTGTGAGTGTCAATGTCATACATATAGTAGCTATAGCATAGATGACAGACTGGAAAGGGAGACTACATAGCTACAAGTTTACTACATTTGACATTAAATGATAAAACATTATTTACAAGAAAATACATATGTTAATCTCTAGAGAAACTGCAGAAAAATAATGCAAGAAGGATAGCTAAAAAGTTAATAGTCAAATTAAAATGGTATGCAAAAATTATTCAAATAAAGAGAAGGCAGGAAATGGAATAGAGGAATGACAACAAAAAAAACAAAACAAAGGGGGACAAAAAAGAAACAAATGGACTTAATATGCAATTAAAAGGCACATAGCAGAATATGATGTTTAAGAAGAGCAAGACTCAAGTATACACTATAAGAGATCCACTTTAATACAAGAACATAGATAAGCTGAAGATAAGTAGATTGAAAAGACATACTACGTAAACAATAAACCTAAGAAAGTTGATGTTGTTATATTCATATAAGACAGTATAGACCACAAGAGTATTACTAGAGACACAGTCGCCTTTCTTAGCAATGGAAAAATCAATTTATCACGAAGGTATAACAATCATAAATATGCATGCATCTAAAAACAAAGCTTCAAAACACATGAAGTCAAAAGCCATAAAACAAGCCTCAGATTTTGCAAAATAATGTACCACTGAGCTAGGAATCAGGACTCCCGCATTTAGTCATTTATCAACCCACTGACCTTGGGCAATTCATACTATCTCTCTGAGACGTTGTTTATTCATCTTAGAGATAGTAATAACACCTATCCTCAAGATTTGTTTGGGGGCTTGAAAATAATGAAAATGAATGACCTAGGATAGCATCTAGTAATCAACTGGGACCTATGAAATGCCAATCACACGTCTTGAATCAGAATTAATTTCTTACCTGCCTAACTCTAGGTAAGAAAGAAAGACTGAATAAACAGTAAGTAACATGTTAAACAGTAACGCTGCTGAAATACTTTTGCCAGAGCAGAGGGATGATGTTCTTCAATTACACTATTGCAGAAGCAACATGGCCCTTCATATCTATTTCTCAGCTGAGTTCCTAACCCAAAAGGGACTTTTCCCAAGAAAAGGATCTTCCTGGTCACATCTGTCTTGTCAGAAGCTAACAAAAAAGGATGCATTTCAAATAAAATGAAAGCTACAGGGCCTAACAGAAGCCAGTCAGAAGGTGAATAAACAAACAAGGGGGTTAATAAACCAGGCAGCCAGCATTTTCTAGAGCACATTAGTAAGAAGCAAAATCACTGTAGAATTTACCTAAATTACAGTATTTAGAGTCAATTTGGAGTGCTTATTAATAAAAAATGAGAATTTTTGACAACTAATAATATAAGGACTATCACAGTACCAAGATGGAGTTACAAAAATGACATGGGACACACACAGGAAAGAAGAAACAGAATTTCAGAAAGAGATATGCCACTTAAAAAAATAAAGTTACAAAAAAATAAAGTTACCTCCCTAAGCAGTATCATATTTAGAAGCTAAGAGGAGCAATGCCTGGGTGGCTCAGTGGTGGTTGAGCCTTTGTCTTTGGCTCAGCTTATGATCCCAGGATCCTGGGATTGAGTCCTGCATCGGGCTCCCTATAGGAAGCCTGCTTTTCCCTCTGTCTATGCCTCTGCCTCTCTCTGTGTGTCTTTCATGAATAAATAAATAAAATCCTAAAAAAATAAGAAAATAAGAAAAATAAAAAATTAAAGCTAAGAGGATACATGGGTACTGATGTCAGAAAGTGACATCACTAAAATATATATCAATGAATGTTAAAGATTACATGGGTTTATCCCTAAATATATATTCACTCTCAACAACTACTTTTGTTCTCTTAATAAATTCCCAAGATAGATAACCGAGCCTGTTACTGATATATCTGGATGACCCTCTACCTGAAAACAGTAGGTAGAAGTCTTATGCTCAGTAATCAAAGACAATATTTTCAAAGTGCTTGCTTCTTCCTGGGGGTGCTGCACATAGCAACTGAATTCCCTCCCCCCAAAACGGTATCTTTAACACAAGGTATTATTCCTTGTGTGGAATGTGTGGAATATTCCTATTCCACAGTCATGTCTGATAGTTCTTATACTAGTAAAATAATGAAAATTTAGCATTCATGACAAGACACTAAGGCTTAAACATTAACCAAATGTTCCTAGTGTTTCTAGAAACTTAAAAGTAGTTATAAGGCAATCTCTACTTTTCTGTGGAAAAGATAATTACCTGACATAGATGCAACCTCTGAGAGACCTTGGGGAAAAAACCCATACATCAACCTGTCATACTATGATTTTTTGATAGGTCAAATTTCACTCCCAATGGCTTGCCAAGTGCTGAGCATATTGCCACTTGCTATATAAGTGTAAAATAACATTAGCTTCAGTAATAACTCAGGCTTTACCTAAGACTTTATGGGAAATCAAGCCCATGACAATTTTTTCATGAATCCGAGTTAGTGATTCAATGGGAAAATTAGATTTCTACCATAATAATTTATATACAATATGTATTAATAGTAACGATTCATTTCTTGGTAGTTAAAAAAATGCATGCTTAAGTGAATAGTCATAAGCAAAAGAAAAATGTAGTTCTGTTATTCACACTGTGATGTGAATGCATATTATTATTGTATGTCTTCCATACATCAGTAACTTAAAAGTGTCTGAAAATTGTCAATTATTTCCATCTAATATACACATAGGTCACTGTGATTTTCTGTATCAGATATAGATCCAAAATTGCCAAATCCCTTAGGGATATTAATGTAAGACAAAAGGAATGTAACATGATGGCACTCACCTGCTGAGTGATGAATTAAAGAGAATTATCCTAAATGTGACCAATAGAGAAAATTTCTACTTTTGCTTGAGCTTAAAGCCCACAAATGAATCACTCGATCACATTAACATGGCCACGAAAACTTTTGTAAAAGTGGTACTATTAGAGGCACCTGGGTGGCTCAATGGTTGAATGTTTGCCTTTGGCTCAGATCATTTGTGATCCAGCGGTCCTGGGATCAGTCCTACATCGGGCTCCCCACGGGGAGCCTGCTTCTCCCTCTGCCTATGTCTCTGCCTCTCTCTCTCTCCCTGTCTCTCATGAATAAATAAATAAAATCTAAAAAAAAAAAAAAAAGTGGTGCTAATCGACTACACTGGCAAACAGGAGCCACAGAAATGGTGGCTCTGTTTGACTCTCAATATCAGGCAATCTAAGGGTCAGAATCACTAGCATGTTATAAGAACTCCATAGGTGTTAGTGAGATTCAGTAAGCAAAGCGTTAGATGATACATCACTCACTGAACACCTTAGACACACCTGCAGTAAACATCAACAACAGGGACATTTCTATATGGAATAGCATAATGCATGCATACTTAAAGTGCTACAGAGTTTTATAATTGCCATTTACAACATGGAGGAATAAGTTCAACAAGAATAAATGTCCAATTTCACACAGCAAGGCAGTTATGAAGCTGAAACTAGCCAACAGGAAAAAAAATTATAGCTTTCAAATATCTGAAATATATCTGATGTGGCATATAGTTGTTGCTTCATGCTGAGTTACCATTTGTTCTTTGCTGTAGGTCAGTAAAAAAAAAATGAAAATTCAAAAAATAAAAAAAGCAAAACAAAACAAAAACCTCCACAAACCTCCAGCAACTGCCTTTGGATTTTCTTAAGACATAACCATTGGAAATGAGTACTTCAGCAATAAACATGGTACTTTTCTTCCATGTTCCCACTGCTTTTGTTTTGAAAAAGCTCTACATTTTACCATAGATGAACCCTTAAATGAAGGAAATGCACACATTTTCCTTTGATACTTTAGTTCAAGTGGCATTAGGTATTTAATTATTGTTTTTGCACATACTCCAGTAAATGTTCTCTTAAAATTTGCCTGAAAAAAAGAAAAAATAAATAAAACAATAAAAAATATTTGCCTGAAAAAACTATGTAGCATTTCATATTTCAAAAATGAAAGTTATTTATAAAGAAGTCAACTAATATAGTCTTTTATCTATAATAGCAGTGGGCAAATCACTTAAATTTAGACTGAATTATGGTTCTCTGATACTCTAAATTCACTTTTTATATTGCCTTAATTCACTACATTTTAAAAATAGGTAGAGGAGCCAAAAGAAATATAGTCAGAAAATATAAGGGAAAAAAAATTTCTTATTATAGTAGCAGCATTGAGGTTAATGATTAGACGATTTTAGGCATAAAAATGAGACATTATAACCTTGACTTTCCAGACAAACTACAAACTATGTATATATATATATGTATATATATATATAAACTCTAAGTATATATAAAATAGTTGCTATTATTTAATTATTAGCCAGTAGAGCATCCTATTATAGTACTTTCTCCTTAAATCAGTACCTTGATGAAAATTATTTGCAAGTTTTTATCCTATCTGATATAGCAAAGGACCACATTTATATATATATGCAAAAATGGAAATCAAATATCTATTTTCAAAGAAAATCATTTTGATAAAGGAGCATAATAGAAGCATGCATTAGTTTTATTTCTGAATATCCACTTAAAATACGTTTTCTCAATTACCAGGAATTATTCATTATATATCCAAATTTATAATTGTAATTTCCAGGTTAAATATGTAACCCAGATTCTTTTTTTTTTTTTCTGTAACCTAGATTTTTGAAAAACTTGTCATTACTTTGATATCTCTAAAAATCATGTTTAAGGGATCCCTGGGTGGCGCAGCGGTTTGGCGCCTGCCTTTGGCCCAGGGCGCGATCCTGGAGACCCGGGATCGAATCCCACGTCAGGCTCCCGGTGCGTGGAGCCTGCTTCTCCCTCTGCCTATGTCTCTGCCTCTCTCTCTCTCTGTGACTATCATAAATAAATAAAAAATTTAAAAAAATCATGTTTAAATCTTAAAAAATACCTGATGAAAACATTATTCTACACACAAAGATGATGGATGTATGCTTAGTACTATGCAAACCATCAGTAGTAAAGTTTGACCTGTATAAAAAATTAAAATCTGACAGTTCAATGTATATCAACATTTCTTGAGTGATGTGGTCAGTATTTATCTTATTATAAATTAGGTAAATACTATTCATGACTGGTCTACATAGTATATAATACCTAGTTTTCCTTTCTTGCACAAAATATTATTTCTTTGGCCTAGTAATCTATCACCATTTGTTCCTAAACAATGCCTCAAGGCCTCAATTCTGTACATCTTCACTCAAAATATCCAAATACATCAGGAATCCTAACAATTTCATCCTCACAGAGACATTTCTGCCAGACACTTCTGACTTGCTCCATCTGATCAAGTTGCTCTGCAGTTATCCTCCTCATATATTTCTTCTCTCTCATCCTGAGATTCCCTTCACCTCTCCTTGTCCTTGGCCTCCCATTGACTGGAACCTGTAGATTCTCTTTTCCTCAGTTTACTCCTTGCTTTCGGCAGAGCACGTGCTTTAAGTAGTTTCCAAAAAGGATGCATTGAGGTATTTTTTTTTTACATGTCTTGCATGTCTGTAATGTCCTATTCTTACTTTTATATTTAATTGACAGCACAGAATTCTAGATTGGAAATAATGTTTCACTGGAAATTTTCAAGACAGTCTTCTAGCTTCCTGCATTGCTGAGAAGTCCAATATCATTCAGCTACTTCATCTCTTGAAGGAAACATATAATCTTTCTCTCTCTGAAAATTTGTACAGTTCTCTTCATGGATCAGGTGCTTTCACTTGAACAGATAAAATAAGAAGCATATTGTGATCAATTGCCTCTTTAGCCTATGATTTACCCATTTTTGGCTCTCTCAAATTGCTTATGTACTTAAAGGGAGAAGCCAATTAAGTTAATTCATGTCTTAAGTATCTCAGAAACCAAAAAAGGAAGGATTTCAGAAGAAACATGCTCTGGCTTCAATTAATTTTTGTCCTAATTCTCCTCACCATCAAAACCAGGACCTATGGGATGCCTGGGTGGCTCAGTGGTTGAGCATCTGCCTTCAGCTCAGGTCATGATCCTGGAGTCCTAGGATCGAGTCCCGCATCGGGGTCCCTGTGTGGAGCCTGCCTCTCCCTGTGTTTCTCTCTCTCTCTCTCTCTCTGTGTGTCTCTCACGAATAAAAACAAAAACAAACAAACAAAAAAACAGGGCCTATTTTTCATGGGCAGGTGAAGTCCCCTAGGTTGTTATTTTGGGACTTAATATTCATTGGCTTATTTAATCATAAAATCCAATCAGAGGAATAGAGGTCTATTTTGAAAGTAATGAACATTCTACCATGCTTAGAAACACAAAGTTGAATAGTACTGAAAGCCAACATTTTATTTCAGGGGCCAGGTCATGGTGACCAAGTAAAAATAATCTCTAAATCACTATAATAACAATATGCTGCTGATGACTTGCAGGGTCCCTTTTCCCACAGAGAAATATTCAAAAATATTTTTTCACTTTGCACATTATTTTTTATTGAAGTGTAGTTGACATACAATATTATATTAGTTTTAAATGTACAACATGGTGATTCAACATTTATAAACATTATGAAGTGATCCCCATGATAAATCTAGCTACCATCTGTTATTATCCAAAGTTGTTACATATTATTATGAATTATCAAAAAGATTTTTAAAAACACAGAAAGAAGAATTATAAAGAGCATCTAGATGAAGGCCCAGGATATGTATCTATATTATCCTTTTCTCCATTTTTATTTCCAAAATTATGTATTTTTTACATGATTTCAGAAACTGCAAAAACCAAATCAATGTTCAGAGTAATGAATCAGAAGAGAAACTAGACACGTCTTTGAGATTCAATATATTTCATTTGCTTTATTGACAGTATTCTTTTTAAAAATTCCAGACAAGAGGTTTGAAATAAATAACTCAGAAATCTTAATCCAGTGTTTTTATTATTTAGTATAAAGATATCCAACCATATTATCTTCTGTACATATTATCATGTTGACTTTGGGAGCAAAACCATGAACCCTGCTCTCTTCAGTTTTGTGCAAAATTTTTCATATACTTGGTTTTCCTTATGCTTCACTGAAAAGCATACTGGAACATTCCTCTTGATAAAAACAGCAGAGAGAATACACCATTTAGTAACCACAGGGCCAGAGTTGGTCCTTTTGTCTGTAGAACCTCCAAAGGCAGCAGACGCAGTGGAGGGGGTGGGGAAAAATACGGGTCTGCAAACAGTGGAATTAAGTGAAGACGTGCACAGAACAACTGGGGCAGATCCCTTCATTCTTCTCCTCTATCCCAATTCAGGACACAAGCATCTGACACTGACCCCAGCCTTATCCCAATCCTAAATGGCTCCTCACTAAAGAAATTATCAAAAAGCTAGTGTATATTTCTGCCCACTAGAATAATATTCTCCTCATTCTGACATCTGAGAGTCTATAGCCTGATCCTCAATTCCCCACTGGTTCATTCTGTCTGTCTGGATTCACTACAGAAAACAGAAACCATTCTGGGTTGGCTTTTATGGAGGGGGGAATTAAATAAAAGAAATCAGGTGATTATAAAATCAATGGAAGTGATAGAGTTGCAACATTTACACTATATTTTCAGATATGACTCTCAGAACAGTACAGAACTGATACATAAGAACAGTTGCTACTTCTACAAAAAGCAGAACTATGAAAGCTCTGAGCTCATGAACATACATATAGATCAGAAAACGAGAATGAGGAAAGAGCTGCTGCCTATTCCGACAAGCTCCACAGAAGCTGGAGATGAGAACCAGGAACATGCCTGCAGAGGTGCTTCTCTGGCACCTTTACTGCCAGCAGAAAATAGTCAAAAGAAAGCAGGAAGAAGGTTTTTTTTTAATCTATTGTTCAGAACCAACTTTGCTCCCAGATTCTTGACACTGGGGAGTCTCAGGGAATAGATTGTTTCTTGTTTTCCAGTCAGTGTAAAAAATAAGACTCACTAGAAGAAGGTATAACTAGACCATATCCCCCAAATTCAACCCCAGGAAGAACTTGTGAACATTGGCGTTCCATGCCTATCCCACTGGGAGCCCCCTGTCAAGACACCAATCACAGCAGAGGTCAGGGAGATTAACTGAAGCTAGGATTCTTGAGAAAAGTGTCAGGTAAAGACTGTGACAGTGTTCTTAGAGATTTACGTTAAAATGCTAAAATTGAACAGTATAGAATATTTTACGGTGTAGAGAAGAAAATATGGACAGAAAATATAGATGAAAAGTGGTAAATAAAAGACCAATCCAAGAAATATAGCCTCCAAGTAGCAGGGGTTTCATAATAAGAGAACACATTCATATATAGCCCACTCATACAGCATCCAGTCCAGATTAGAGCAGGAGGATAGAGGCCTTCAGGAGAATACTCTGGGAAAAGGAGAACTCCTCACAGTAGGTAGTATATAACAGAAAACCTGAGAAGCTAGAAACACTTCTAAGAGTAATATAATTTTGATAACATTGTTCCAATAGAAATCTCATCCTAGCACACTATTCAACAATAAATGACAATATAAATGCTGCTCATTAATTCCACACATTTATTTATTTATTTATTTATTTATTTATTTATTTATTAAAGATTTTATTTATTATTTCATGGGAGACACAGAGAGAAAGGCAGAGACACAGGCAGAGAGAGGAGAAGCAGGCTCCATGCTGGGAGCCCGATGTGGGACTCGATTCTAGGACTTCAGGATCATGCCCTGAGTCAAAGGCAGATGTTCAACCACTGAGCCACCCAGGCATTCCTAATTACGCACTTTTAGAGTCAACCCAAAATTACCCAATTTTTAAATGTCAGCTCAAGTGTATAAAATATTACATTAGCCAAATAAAACACTGATATGGGATAAGTCCAGGCTCCAGGCCCCAGACTGGAACCATTATAGCCTTTAGCTGATGGAAGCTTCAACTTTAGCCAAAAGTTTTCTGAAGTTTTATTTAATTCGAAAATTTTGTAGCCATTACTATGTTTGATCCAGGAAGTCAGGTGGGGGGGGGGGCGGGAAGCATAGCTAATATAGTTGTGCTTTCAGAAAAAGAATATAAATGTCAACATATTGAACAAAATAAAAGTAAACCTATAGTTGATTGATCATGGCAGACAAAAGTGGGGAAAGGTGAAAGAAAGGGTG